>NC_086371.1:25394451-25694451 GCF_036324505.1 Eleginops maclovinus
GAGGTGAGGAGGGCACGGAGGGAGGGGGGAGAGGATGCAGTTTGATTGATTTCATATCTTATACAATTGATCATTAAAATAATTATTGTCCATTGGAATATCTATACCTTTATTGAGGCTGTTCTGAATGTCAGAATGGTGTTCTTGTTCATTCATATTTAGTTCCATTTTTATATCTGTTGTTCCATGGAAATGAAATCATAAACAAACTGAATAACAAATGGATTGGTGACCTCTATATAAGCATGTGCTGGTCCTAAGAAACTGGCCCTAAAAAAACCATAGAAAACTAAAAGCTGTTCTATTTATATTCTACAAAGTAACACAAAGGTACCGTAGAAAACAACAAAGGTTCTGGAAATAACCGGGACGATACTGATGTCACAGAGGCAAGGAACGCTGATTTAAATAGCACCTTTCAACACTCTAAAGGACATTTAAAGTGCTTGACAAAAATTTTAAAAAACATTAAGAGATGGGATTTTAAAACATAAAAAAGCAGTTATTAATTATTGAAAAGAATGACATAAACATAAAACAAATAATACAGAGTAACACAGGTATGAAATACATGAATAAAGTTACAGTGCAGTGTACAATATGAAGAGTTTGAATTAAAAGCAGCGGCAAAAAGAAAAGTCTTCAGCCTGGATTTAAACATACATTTTGATACATTTC
Source organism: Eleginops maclovinus (assembly GCF_036324505.1). Lineage (NCBI taxonomy): Eukaryota > Metazoa > Chordata > Actinopteri > Perciformes > Eleginopidae > Eleginops > Eleginops maclovinus. Next base: position 25,395,130 of record NC_086371.1, read on the forward strand.
CCTTTTTACATAAAATATCTATAAATACAAGCGCCTTAGGGATGTTACAAAGCAGTTAGTGGTTCATATTAAGTACAAAATACTTCAAAATGTTTATATAAATGGAAGTCATACAAACAGTCAAAGGCACAATGCTAGCTTGTTAGCATTACCACAGATAGCAAGGCAGTACATAGTCTAATGTCAAAACTATCAAACATTTGTTTTACAATAATACAAGGTAAAACAATTCCTGGGCGTGATTGTTTGCTTCACCTCTTCATAGTAAGTGTAGCAGCGGAGCTGCAGGATTCTGGGAGTTTGTTCCAGATATTTGGAGCATAATAACTGAACGCTGCTTCTCCTTGTTTAGTTCTTAGTCTGGAGACAGAAAGTTGACCCGTTCCAGAAGACCTGAGAGTTCTGGATGGTTCATAATGTAGCAGGAGATCAGAAAATGTATTTTGGGCCTAAACCATTCAATGCTTTATAAACCAGCAGCAGAACTTTGAAATCAGTTCTGTGACAGACAGGAAGCCAGTGTAAAGACTTCAGAACTGGAGTGATGTGATCCGCTCTCTGTGTAAACACTTAAGAACTGGAGTGATGTGATCCACTCTCTGTGTAAAGACCTCAGAACTGGAGTGATGTGATCCACTCTCTGTGTAAAGACTTCAGAACTGGACTGATGTGATCCACTCTCTGTGTAAAGACTTCAGAACTGGAGTGATGTGATCCACTCTCTCAGTGTAAAGACCTCAGAACTGGAGTGATGTGATCCACTCTCTCTGTGTAAAGACTTCAGAACTGGAGTGATGTGATCCACTCTCTCAGTGTAAAGACCTCAGAACTGGAGTGATGTGATCCACTCTCTCAGTGTAAAGACTTCAGAACTGGACTGATGTGATCCACTCTCTGTGTAAAGACTTCAGAACTGGAGTGATGTGATCCACTCTCTCAGTGTAAAGACTTCAGAACTGGATCGATGTGATCCACTCTCTCAGTGTAAAGACCTCAGAACTGGAGTGATGTGATCCACTCTCTGTGTAAAGACTTCAGAACTGGACTGATGTGATCCACTCTCTCAGTGTAAAGACTTCAGAACTGGAGTGATGTGATCCACTCTCTCTGTGTAAAGACTTCAGAACTGGACTGATGTGATCCACTCTCTCAGTGTAAAGACTTCAGAACTGGATCGATGTGATCCACTCTCTCAGTGTAACTACTTCAGAACTGGAGTGATGTGATCCACTCTCTCAGTGTAAAGACCTCAGAACTGGAGTGATGTAATCCACTCTCTCAGTGTAAAGACCTCAGAACTGGACTGGTGTGATCCACTCTCTTAGTGTTAGTGAGGACTCGAGTCGCAGCGTTCTGAATCAGCTGCAGCTTTCTAATGGATTTCTTAGTGAGACCTGTAAAGACACCGTTACAGTAGTCCAGTCTACTGAAGATAAAAGCATGGATATGTTCTTAACATGTTTCACATAACTGTTTTAGGTTGGTTGAAAGCAATAATACTGAGTTGAACCCAATATTTTGTATTTAAACTCAATATTATTTCTTTACCAACCTAATACAGTAATATGTAATCTGTTGACATAATACATGTAATTAAAGTCAACATTTAGTATAGGCTTACTTTGTAATTGTTTTAATGTGACTGTAGCACCTATATTTCAGTTTTTGCTGTTGTTTTGAACAAAGGGTATTTAAGAACCACCACGGAAGGTTCTGGAGCTGATAGGAGACCTCAGTGCTTTCTCCACAGTTCCCCTCAGACACAGGCAGGCGTGGTGTGATTCTGAGGATTTCTATTGCACTTTCACAGCAGGAGTAGCCACCATGACCTGAAATATTATGGCCTGCCGTGACCGTCTCTGCCCTCTCCTGAGCTCTGTTGCTGAAAACTAATTGACTCAGTATGTGTGGTCATGCAGTCAACACATTTCTCAAAAGGCTCACCATTTTCAGATTTCCAGTGCAGCACAATTTCACTCCTCTAGGCCAATAATGTGAGTCAACCTCACTGAATTTAGAGATATTAGCTTTAATTGGAGACTCCAGGTGACTCCTACAACCAGACAAAGAGTGACCAAATGTTTGGTTTACTAACTGGTTGTCCTTTTGAATGACCTCATTATTTCATAGTCCTCCCATAGACTGCAGTCCGACCCACCTTTTGGTCAAAAGCAGTCCTTATCTCTCTTACTGTAAACATTTTCAGAGTGCAGTTATATTTGTTTCACTAAAACTTCATTTGAATTGGCAACGGATAAAAAAAGTACTTAGGTTAAGTCGACCAAACTATAAATACCAGTATTGACATAGTACTTTTGCGTTGGCATGAAATGGCATTGTGGTATAACTTTTTTTGCATTTGAGCAAAGTTCCCATACTTACAAGGGATCTTTACATGGATCGTACATGGATAACTGAAAAAGATATGTCTGTGCCTGACCATTTGTGTCATTCTGAGAATCAGGGAGTGATTTCCGTCTGTCTTGTGTTGTGAAAGGTTTGGAACTTTTCTCTTAAGATGTCTTTTTTTAATTCTCCACCCAACAACTTCTATCACTTTTCAAGTGAACATACTAGTGCAATACCATAAAGGTCTGTCAGGAGACCCTCCCACTTGTATAATTAGAATAAAAAGACAGAGATTTTGTAGTTAGATCAGTGTCCTAAAGCTAGAGTCAAGCTGGGACAACAAGACTTTTTACCGACCTTTAAGTCTTTTACACACAGTTGACTGACAAATTCCAACAGCAATGTCGTAACAAATTCAAACATTTCACTTAATAACTAAATCCGCCTTATTGTGATAAACCTGCACAGCGCTGGTTTTGTTTTCTCTCTGGTAGACAATGTTGCGGCCTAATTAGAGTTCAACATTGACCTTGGTTTCTGCTGACCTTTCGAAGTTCATATGTTTGACTACTGAGGTCAAGGAGAAAGCACAGTACCATAAAGCCCTTTCATACATGGTTATCATTTACTCTGATGTCTGCAATCCCAAACTTCTTTGTGAGGTGGAGTCTAAATGTTGCTCTTTATGCTGGCTAATGATGTATTTGCTATGATCAAACATTACGGAGAAAATCAGACCTTTAAATGGTAATCTCCTCTGAATGGAGCATTAACTGTTAAGTGAACTTAATAAGTCTACCTAAGGACTGTGTTAATGGGCAACTCTTTAACGACACTGAGGTAGAGGCACGCTGAGAGATGGGGGAGATGAAGGGGACGGAGTCAGAGAATGGAAAGAGGGCTGATGATAACCATCGTTAAGTTTTTATACCATTAGATGGTGGCGGTTCTTTTGACCATACACAAGCTCTTATTATAGCCCCCGATTAGCTGCTATGGACACAATTAAGGCCTAAAGTTAAATAGACTATTAGATGAAGAGGACTGTTTAAGTTAAAGCTGGGAGCATTTAGCTGATAAGAGGTAATGATGTGTTGAAGTTTAGGACAATGCTCACTGCATTTGCTGTGAACGGTATTGATGATGTCTCTTTGTCCGTGGTGCAATCTGTCCATCTCTGCTGAAGGACACAAATGTTTTTCTTCAAATGATTGTAAATCATTAAGACAATCTGTTGGGTTTAGAATGTAACACAAACCATCCATTTCTGTAATACATTTAAGAGTTATGGGATGTCTGATGCTAGCTTGCATCAGCAGATAATATAGATCAAAAGCTTTCTAGCATAGAAGCTAAATGTCTCATAAAAGTCTTTGAGGTGGGAGAGGTGACAGCAGCGTGAAAGACAAGGGTTTGTAAAAGAAATGTGAATTTAAGAAAGGCTACAGATGAGAGGTTTAAATGGCTCTACTGTCTGCCCGAAGGGAAAAAAAGAATAACATTAATAGGGTTCTAAAGCTAAAGGCTTTAAAGGAATAGTTCAACAGTTTTGAATAGGACATACTCTGCTCATTTCCAGGTTCCTATCAGTATTTAGTGTCATGTCTCCATGCTTTAATGTTCAGAAAGCTCTTTATTTTTATCATACTGCCTGTGCTGCAGCACCTCTGTTCACCCTCTGTCTGAAACCAGAGCCCAGTCTGCTCTGATTGGTTACCTGACTGACTGTGTTAGAGCGATGTCCTGCCCCTTAGCCTATCACGTACAATGTGTTGGAGCGCTGGCCAATAGAAGCAATTGTTACGTAATGTCACTATGTTACAAAAGTAATCTAAGGAAACACAGGGATTTTATTCTTTGCAGACCATTTACATGCACACAAACCTATAGAACAGACTACAGGAAGGGGAAACATTTCAAAAAGCTGAATATGGCCCCTTTAACATGCTAATAGCTGTCTATGAAGTAAGAATGTATGGCTTTGTGTTGAGAATGAACCTAGTTTAGCGTAAGGAACTTGTTTTTTAAATCACAAACAGTTGATGCAGCTTTCAGTGTGGGAGTACATTTCCAGCATGTACCTTCTCCTAAACCTACACATTATTTTAGGTGTTGGTGAGGTTCAGATCAAAGATCAGTGTTCATTAGAGAGCTTCAGGTGTTGGTTGGCAGATTTGGAAACAGGCAGAAATAATCATTTGTTCATCATTCATGCATCAGACCGCTTTAACTCACGTTCTCCTTTACTCTACTTCCATCACTCCCCTGTCATCCTTTACTTGCTCTCTCTTTCCATTTCGCCCACCTTCATCCCCCCTTTTCATCCTTTCACCTTGCAATCTCTCCCTCCTTCCATCCCTCTTCTACTTTTGACCTCTGTAACACTCCATTATTTCTTCCCCTCATCCATATTTCCTTCTTTTTTCATCACTCACTTTCCACTTCTCTTTTTATCCCATCCTCCTCCCATCCTTAACTCCCAAAACCTGTCCCCCTCCCTTTTACGTCTCTTTCATATCCGTCTCTCCATCCATTACTGGTTACACCTTTTTACTCCTAATTCCCCTCCAACTATCCTTTCTCCTCTCAACATAATTCCTCCTTCCTTTTTCACTCCTCTCTCCCACTTTTCCTTCCACTCCTCCCATTCATTCCTGATATTTTACCTTCCCTTCTCTTCCTCCATGCTCTCCTCTCTTATCTTTCCCTTTATCCATCATCTGTCCTTCCCCTCTTCCAGTCCTTCATCTTTTTGACTCCTCCCCCTCTTTGGCTATCTCTTCCTTAGTTCAAAGCAATTACAATAAGTTCAGCTAAATATTATTGCTTCCAACAAACCTAATACAATTATGTGTCATTTGTTGACATAATACATTTAATGAAAGTCAACGTTTCAGTTTATTCAGTGTATTATGTCAACATATTTCACATAACTATCTTAGGTTAGTTGGACGCAATAATACTACAATTAAATAAGAAAAATGAGGTATATTAGGTTCAACTTAATTTCATTGCTTTCAACTAACTTAATACAGTAATGTGAAATCTGTTGACGTCATACATTTAATTCAACATTTCAGTTTTTCAGTGTGTATCCCTCCTCTCTCCCTCTCTTATATCTTTTTGCCCTTCCATCTCTCTCTCCCCTCTCTTCCCCCCGTCCTAATAGCGCGGTGACAGCGGCAGTGTTTCTAATCAGAGGTGAGGAGAGCGAATGAGCAGCCGTCCGATCCTCTCTGCTCTCTCATCAATCGGCTCTAACTGAACGGGAGCAAATCTCAGCCGGGACAAAATTAATATGTAGCAGATCTGCGGCGCGCTCGCCTGCCCTGGAATTGGAAATGGCTTCTGTGCTGCCTGACCCGTATCCGTCCGCATGTGTGTATGTGCGCACCGGTGTGTGTGTGTGTCAGGGGGGTTGTGGCAGCAGATTATTGGAGAGACAATTGGCTGTACGGCAGTAATCAGGAGAACACTGAGGTGTGTCTATCTTATGACTGCTGGCTGACAACCCCTTACACACACACACACACACACACACACACACACACACACACACACACACACACACACACACACACACACACACACACACACACACACACACACTTGCACCGGGACAGTTTTTTTCGCCCTATCCAATTCAATCAGACAGTCCATCCGCCCTGCAGAGCAATGTGGCACTGCCCTCGTGCATGACAGTATCAATTCAATTACCCAGGAAATGGATCCATATTCAACCCATATAAACTCATACACAGAGCCAGGAGGGGCTGCTGCCGCCGCCGAGACAAAGAAATGCGCATTTACCCTGTAATAACTTTCATTTGGACCGGCTTTGAAAACCGTTCTCAGCCGGGCATTTGTCGCTGTCACATCGCGTTATCCACAAATCAGGTTTACAAAATATCAATTCAATTTCTGGCGTGGCGCAAACGCAGGGGAGGAAAGTGGGAGGGAGAGAGGGAGGGGAGGAGAGGCAGGTTGCTGAGGGGCCCCTTGTGGCTCGGGCAGATTTTCAGTCAGAACTAATCAAAAGCAGAGCAGACCATGCTAATCTCTTCAATTTCATCCTTTAGACTGCTGTCTTTTCCTTGAGTCGTGAGACACACGCACACACACACACACACACACACACACACACAACACACACACACACACACACACACACACACACACAAATGCATGTAAGTTCAAGCACCCACATCAGGTCATATAAAAACATGGACTCACAGGCAAAAACAAACACAGACATACACCCATACTCCACACATACAGTAGGGTTATATCATGCAACCTATTCCACATACATCCATGCATACATCACAGATACACACACACACACACACACACACACACACACACACACACACACACACACACACAAACACACACACACACACACACACACACACACACACACACACACACACACACACACACACACACACACTCACACACCAGTCCGAATTTAAAGGTCCCCTATTATGCAAAATGCACTTTTTGATGTCTTGTATACATAAATACGTGTCCCCGGTGTGTAAGGAGACTCACAAAGTGTCAGATAAAACAACCCTCTCTCTTTTCCTCCTTACCCGCATCTCGAAAAACAGGGGTACAAATGATCTGATCCAGATTTGCTTCGGTTATGACGTAATAATCGAAATGTGGGCTGGCTTTACATTGAACTCCTGGCAACTTCCCGCCCACGTGACACATCCCAACCTTTCATCCTTCATATACAGTTGGCAAGCTTAATCCCCTCCGCAGCACCTCTGACAGAGAGCTGCATGACGCTCCAAAGCGGCGTGGCCAGCAGCAGCTCCAAAGGGGCGTGGCCAGCAGCAGCTAGTTCATTTAAAGCTACAGTCACAGAATCAGCACTTCAGGATCAGGGCTGAAATAGAGGGGGATGAGGCATGGCACAATGGGGGATCTGTTTGCTATTTTGAGCAAAACACTTTACAGACAAGTTTTGTATAGATATGAGACCTACAATATATTGTTCAAATACAGCATAATAGGAGAACTTTAAGGCCGACAAACTGTCACACAGATTAGCTTTCTGCTTTCACTTTGCCCTTCTGCCCATGCTGTTTAATTTAGGAACATAATGACATCACTATATAACACTCACACTTCTATTGGATAGCATTCCAACACATTGTACGTGATAGACTAAGGGGCGGGACATCTCTAAGTGGTTGAACAATAAAAACAGAGCCGTCCAGTAAAGACACAACATACTAATATGATCCTGAAAATGAGCACAATAAGACTCCTTCAAGCAGACAAGACAAAAAAAAAGGAAAAAAAAGCAGGATCAAGCCAACGAGAAACCCCAGGGAAATAGGCAGCGGACACACATAGTACCATGATCCTGACTTTCAACTTCCTGCCTTTGTGTTTTCCCGCCTGATTGGTTCCCGCCTTATTAGTTTCACCTGTTCCCCATTTTTGCTGCAGCTACCTGACCTCCTCTGATTAGTTTGTACTTAATTCCAGGTTTTCTGATCAGTCCAGGTTGGATCCTTGTGTGTGTGATGGTCCTTTTTCCTTGCCTACACTTGACCTGAGATTAAAGAGGTTCTTGTGGTTAAAGTCTCTTGCATGTTGGTCCACCTGCTCCACTCCAAGGATCCAACCGATCATGGACCCAAAATAAGGACTCTATGAAGATTATCTTCATGACTTGTCACACTCTCTTGGTGGTTTGTATGGGAATGGAAGAAAGCCCCTCGAAAGCATGCTGCTGTGACATTGGCAAACAGAAAAGCTACCACTAAACCCCGGCTAAGGAGTTCTTTTCCTCGGGTGGATTAAGGATTTATCAAGAACTTGGATTCCAAACCTGCTTCCCCAACAGCTAGCCTCCAGTGTGCTAACCAGACTGCTAGCACTCAGCCTTTGAACTGCTTGCCCAGTGACCCAGAGTCTGTCCAGTAACCCTGGTTCACAGCTATCCCACACTGGACACTGGTTGAACAAATGAGGGTACAGGATTAAGATGGGTGTGGTCAGAGCAAGGGCGTCAAAAGAAAACGGGGTGTGGATAGGGGGCTACTGACAGTCTACATCATGCCTTTGGCCTGATTGGTGTGGTCCCATTATAAGATGGTCTCTAGCTTTAACTTTCATCCCCCTCAATGTTTGCAAGCATGTGACACAAACAAGTCAGCTACAAATCTGGGAAACCTCAAACACCTAGTGTGTAGGTGAGGCATGTCAGTGTACATGAAACAAACTGAGGCATATTTAACGGAGTGAGAGAAAAATGATGGAGTGAGTGTTGCTCCATTCTTCCAAAACAGAAAGAGAACCAGAATACAATGCGGAGAGAATCAGAGTTTTGCAGATTCCTGTGCCAACAATTCCATGCCTGGGTGCTGTTTTTGTGACTTGCAAACTGGCACTTGCACTTGTTCGATAGATTGTTTACTCCTCCATAATCTTCTCATTACCTGTGAAAAGATAGAAGGAGGAGGAGAAGAAAAAGCAGGATGTTCTGCTCCTGGTAATGTGTCTGCTGTTGTGAGCTAAATTCCTAATGAAACGCTCTCTTCTTCAATAATCAGACACATCGAGCTTCCTTCATCTGGAAACTGTTAGCAACACAAACGCACAGCGCTTCATGAAATTATCCACAGACACCCTCTGATGGAGACACACGCACACACACTCAAACACACACGCACATACACACACACACACACACACACACACACACACACACACACACACACACACACACACACACACACACACACACACACACACACACACACACACACAGCGTCAGCTCTCACAGTAATTACACAGTTGCAGAGAGCGCCGGGGCTCAAAACGCTGTTTAACAAATCAATTTGAGAATGCTTACCTTGTAAAGCTGTATCTATTTGTGTGTGTGTGTGTGTGTGTGTGTGTGTGTGTGTGTGTGTGTGTGTGTGTGTGTGTGTGTGTGTGTGAGTGTGCGTGCGTGCGTGCATGTAGACACTTCCCTGAGCTGATCCATTAAGGCTTTAACAAAGAGCTGTGCTCGGCCGCGCTGCTGGAAATGTGTAATTGGAAGGATAGCTAAGGGCCGACACACACAAATACACTTTATTGATCCACACCATCTCCCTTATAGAGCCTGCAGCTAAAACACACACACACACACACACACACACACACACACACACACACACACACACACACACACACACACACACACACACACACACACACACACACACATTCACACACACACACACACATAGCGCCTCAGCGAGGGGTTATACTGACTTTACTCCCATTCTGTAGCCATCACTGGCACTTTATCAAGCAATCAATAGTCTTTTATTTTCTCATATCTTTAAATGAACGAATATCCTGGATATGATTTTTATAACAGCAGGGGGGGAATGTGATGGAAAGGAAGGGAGGAGAGGGGTGAGGAGAGATGGGGAGAGGTGGAAGAGGAGGCGGAAGGGAGGATGGGAAATGACGAGGAGAAGTGAGGCAAAACAAGGAAGTGTACAGGAGGGGAGAGAAGAGAAGGAAGTTAAACAGGTTAGAGGAAAGTTACATGGAAGTTGGAGGTGTGAGGAGGAGGAGGAGGAGGAGGAGGAGGAGGAGGAGGAGGAGGAGGAGGAGAGGTAAGAGAGCTAAGCTGTAGATGTTGGACCACCGCCAGCGGGCAAGAAGCCGCCGGTTGACCTGAGCACCATTTGCATGTTAAGTGGTGTCAATCTGCATTGATTCCCACCCAAATGAAATGCTGGGGGCTTCAATAGAGCCTGTGCTTTACAAGGGCCTCCTAGCTGCTACATCCAGCCTATTGGATTCAGATTAACAGGCTCAGTATGGCCAGCACTGAGCAACTTATCTTTAATTAAAATCACTTCCTTCACAGGAGCCACCGGACTGGACTAGACTGAACTGGACTGGACTGGACTGGACTGGACTGGACTGGACTGGACTGGACTGGACTTAACAGAATGCATTAAGCTGACCGGATACTAGGCTCAACTGGAATGGAATAGACTGGAATCGTCTGAATTTGGAAATAAATGTGCTCAACTTGGGAGGAAATGGATTGTGGATCGGATTGAATTTAGGCAGGCTGAACCTTGAATAGATTGACTTCGACAGGAATTATATGTCTTGGCCTGTTCTGGAACAGATTTGGCTAAACGTAGACTTGCCTGCATTTGAACTAAACTAAATGCCCTGCCTGTACCGGTTTGGCTGGGCAGGTCTAGCCCACCGGCTGGGCCAATCAGCCCCCCTCCGTCTCTTATTGATGTGCATATACAGTATCTGTCAAATGACATATATAGTCCAGTAAATAAGTAAGTAAAACACAAATGCTGCAAAGTTCATTTGAACTACTGGCTGCTGCATCTACATCCAGCACTGTCCCTAAAATATTCAGAAAATGATTCTATAATATATCATAAAGGAAAAAATTTAAATGTGACATAATGGCATTTGCACTATAATGCATAAAACACGAGACACCGTTTTTGCTGAAGAAAAAGTTGGAAAAAGGCAATGGCACTGAGGATTAATTAGCTCTGGTATACTCAAACGTCTACTGATTAAAATATTTAATTATAACCCGAAAGTACGATGGGTGTAAAGGTGCATGGTGGAGGCTGTCATGTTCAACTTTGGTGACCTTTTAGTGACCCGATGGAAGAAGTACTCAGATCTTGTACTTGAGTAAAAGTAGAAGTATTCAGATGTTGTACTTGAGTAAAAGTAGAAGTACTCAGATGTTGTACTTGAGTAAAAGTAGAAGTACCAGAGTGTAGGAATACTCTGTCACAGTAAAAGTCCTGCATTCTAAATGTTCCCGTTGGTGTATCTGGTGATTGCCGTGTTATGGTGCTCACTAATTCCTGTTGTGGTTAATGTGCTGCACATGGTGGAGAAGACTAATTCCTGGCCGGTAATTGAAAGAGTCTGTCTAATGAGAGCGTTCCTGTGATCAGCGAGAGATAATTAATTATGAGAGTCACCATTGCAGTGTGTGTATGTGTGTGTGTGTGTGTGTGTGTGTGTGGTCCACTGAGTTGTACCAAAACATTGTTAGCTAGTGCAGGGGCAAATACTGTGATCCAAGCTTACACACACACGCACACACACACACACACACACACACACACACACACACACACACACACACACACACACACACACACACACACACACACACACACACACACACACACACACACATGCACACACGTGCGCACACACACACATAAACACACACACACAGGAACATAGATGGATCTCTAGTGATGCGTTGAAAGGATGTAATGAGAAGCATCTGATTACTGCCACTAATTAAGGAAACACACACACAGTAACAGCACCGTCTCTCTCTCATCATCCTGTCTGCAGCATCTCTGTCATCCCAAAGGTTACTACTTCCAATGAAACTAAAGTTCTCTAAAGGGAGCGTCTCAGCTCACCCACACTGCTGTAATTAACAACACACACACACACACACACACACACACACACACACACACACACACACACACACACACACACACACACACACACACACACACACACACACACACACACACACACACACAGTGTAAATGACTTTTTAACAAGGAGTCAGTTTATGATAAATAACAAATGGTTGTAAATCCTATGCATTTTTTTGATTATTTTCTGAACTGCAGTCAGATAATGTAATTATTTCCTGGAAATGAAAATAAGACCACAGCCAGGGGACACAGCCAAAGGACACAGCCAGAGGATACAGCCAAAGGACACAGCCAGAGGATACAGCCAGGGGACACAGCCAGGGGACACAGCCAGAAGCTCATTGTTCATAGCTTGTACTCCATGTTTTTTACAGAGTGGTATTTAACCACAGAAGCATTTACCACAGCCACTGGCGTAAAGTTACTAAGTAAATTGATGCTTAAGAACATTTTGAAGGTACTTGTCACTACATTTATTTGATCAAATCAGGTACAGTACTAGTTTTTTTGCAGATGAATATTTTGATTACAAAAATTAAATCAGCTAATGAATTTTGATGTAAAATGATGTATTAATATACTCAGCAGTGTAAAATATTATAACAGTTAGCTCCACCTTTACCGGTTGCAAAATGTAATTATTAATGGATTATTCATTTGATTCCAGCGATATAATCTAGTATGTTACTCCAAAAATGGCTTCTAAGCAATAAGTACTTTTAGTTTTGGTACCTTTAGATTTGGATTTATAAATAAGTAACATTTTGAATACCACACTTTCATTTGCAATAGAGTATTTCTACACTGCAGTATTATTACTTTTATCTAAAATATCTTTTTTTGCCATACATATCTGTTTATAGTACACATATCTATATATTGTACATATCTGCCATATACATCTGTTATACGTAATATATGCATCTGTCCATACCTCCTCATTCAACAGTGTAAAGTGTTTAAATACTTTCAATGTATTCCAATATGTATATATTTCACATCCTCAAATCTTTATTGTTGTTATTGTAAATATTCTTCTCTCTTTTTGCACTATTTTATTTATCTTTTTGCACCATGTATGTTGAGTTGTTGCAGGAGCATGGGATATAAGATTTTCATTCCCAACATATACGTTGTATATGCTGTGCATATGACCAATAAAACCTTGAAACCTTGAAACCTTGAATAGTTCTTCCACCATTGACCACAGCTGCCTTTGGAACATTTGCAGCAATTAAACAGCGTTCTGTGATTTTGGACAATATTCTGAAATGTGGCTTAAAAGTACAGGTTTCATGTTTAACTCTGAAAATCGTCCACTATTAATATGTATTTATACATTTGTGTTTAGTACAGGCCGGAAGCATAACTAAGGACAAAACAGCAACGTAGGGGATAGGACATTCCCACCTAAAAATAAATTAACCTTAAAATAAGAGTAAAGTCATCAGACAAAAAGAAAACTAAAAAAAGAAAGATAGAAAACAAAACAAAAAAACAGGCGCTAGGATCGTTTCCACCCTTCAGATAATAAAGTTGACCCCGCATAACATCGAACAACCAAAACCACACCATGACATGCCGAGCTTATAATTATTACTCCATATAATCGCACCTTATATTACAGTTGATGGTTTTCCATCTCATCTTGTGTTGGCACCGTTCGATATTTTGTGGCAATACTTTTTGTCCAAATAAATTGTCTTTGAAATATATTTTTACACTCCTTAAATTCAGAATAAAAATGTAATTAAGTCAAGTTAAGTACTTTACCCAGAATAATAATTGTATTTATTATCTGTGGTCTATTTTCATCCAGGAGCCCAAATTAAATCCTGAAAGGTGCTCTGAAATGTTTAATTTAATTAAATGTATTATGTCAACAAATTGGAAACAACTGAATTAGGTTAGTTGGAAGTAATTTTATTAAGTTGAGACTAATATTTGCATTAAAACTTAATATTATTGCTTTCAAATAACCTCATAAAGTAATGTGACATCTATTAGCATGAAACATGTAATAACAGTTTCAGTTTTCCAGTGTGTAAAGTCCTCCACTTTTAGATCAATGTGTTGTCGGTTGGTTTCTTTAACTCCATGTAGGCTGTATTTACATGTGGATGTTCCCGGCAGTGTGTGGATGTGAGCGTGCCTGTCCTCTCTATAATAGCCATGCTGCTATCAGCCATAGCCTCTCACAGCTACTGCGGGACAACCAATTCCCTTTATCAGCTGCTGATAACAGGCTTTAGCTGCGCTGCCTCCCCACGTACACACCGGCACACACACACACAGGCCGCTAAATAACTAATTAGCTCCTCTGTGGGGGGGCGGGGGGCTGACCCACCACTCTGACAAAGGCATTCAGCATTTTAATGTAAAAAAATGAAATCAATAAAGGCGTGGGGGCGTCGGGCAACTAGCAAGCAGCCCCCTCTTAACATTAACAATTATAGTGATTAACAGTGATACCCAGAGCTCATTATTCACCGGCCGGGCGAGCGAGAGGGGAGAGATAAGCTTGTTTATTGGAGAGGGCCCTTTTCACAAGGTGCAGTCGTTCATCATTTGGGATGAGGGGAGGGGGGGAGGGGAGGTGGGTTGGTGGGATGCGGGTGGGGGGTGCAGGGGGTTGAGGGGCACCACAATTAAAAACACACTGTGACCTTGTGGCTGGAAGGACCTGCAGAGGTGGAGCATTTAAACAGAGAGGAGCAGCAGCGGTGGAGTCCTGGCCTTCTAGAGACAGCATGATAATCTTCATCATCAGTTACTTTTCAGCTACCATTTTAAAAATAACTGCTTTGTTTTATGTTGATGTGTTCTGGTGTTTTAAACAGCGTCCCTGTCATTTCAAGTAGATCACTCAATGATCATATTTAAAACACCGACCAAAACTCACCTTTTTGGACTAGCTGTGGTTCTATTGCTAGATTTTAGTTGGACTTTGTATCTTATCTTATTTGTTTTTACCTCTGTAAACCGTCTTTGGGCACCTTAGTAAGCGCTTGATAAATACAATCAATGTATCATTATTATTATTAATATTATTATTATTATTATTATTATTATTATTATTATTATCATTACTTCTACATTTAAAAAAAAATTACAAATGCATTATGGTGGCAAAGATTAGCACTGGCAGGTCAATCATGTTGTATATGACAACAAAAAATACATTCACTATTTCTAGAATATCTGTAGAATACAGAGAGTTAAAGGCTTACTTTTACCTGCATTATACTGAGATTCCAGCTAAATGCGGTCCATGGTCCATATTGAATCGGCCCTCAGCAGATTCAAGAAGTACAATGGAATATGGCCCCCACCTGAAACTTGTGCAGGTCTTACATTGTACTTCTTAAATATGTAAACATATATTACACAGTAGTATTCATGTGTTAATAAGCACAATTTCAAATCAATTTAGTCATTAAAAGTTGAAAACGTAAAAAAAAAAAAAAGTCCAATCACTTATTTCCATAACAAGCTTTAAATGAAGTGCTTTGAGCGGTTAGTCAAAACTTTTATCACCTCCTCCCTCCCTGACTCACTGGACCCCCTGCAGTTTGCCTACAGAGCAAACAGGTCCACGGATGATGCCATCTCCCTCACCCTCCACACTGCCCTCTCCCACCTGGACCAGAGGAACACTTATGTGAGAATGCTGTTCATTGACTACAGTTCAGCATTCAACACCATTGTGCCCTCCAAGCTCATCATTAAGCTCAGGGACCTTGGGCTCAACAGCGCCCTCTGTGACTGGATCATGAGCTTCCTGACGGGCAGATCCCAGGCAGTGCGGATGGGGAACATCACATCCTCCACCTTGACCCTCAACACCGGAACCCCTCAGGGTTGTGTGCTCAGCCCTCTCCTCTACTCCCTGTTCACGCACGACTGCGTGGCCACACACAGCTCCAACACCATCATCAAGTTTGCTGACGACACGACCGTCATCGCCTGATCACAGACGGCGACGAGACGGCGTACAGAGAGGAGGTCAGAGCCCTGACATCTTGGTGCCAGGACAACAACCTCCATCTCAACGTCAGCAAAACAAAGGAGCTGATTGTGGACTACAGGAAGAGGCAGAGAGAGGCACACACACCCATCACCATCGACGGGACTCCTGTGGAGAGAGTCAGCAGCTTCAGGTTCCTCGGGGTAAACATCAGTGAGGACCTGACATGGACACATCACACCAGGGTCATATCCAAGACGGCTCGACAGCGGCTCTTCTTCCTCCGCAGGCTGCGGAAGTTCAACATGGACTCCAGGATACTCTGCAACTTCTACAGGTGCACCATTGAGAGTATCCTGACTGGCTGCACCACCGCCTGGTATGGCAGTTGCACCGCCCTCAACCGTAAGACTCTACAGAGGGTGGTGAAAACTGCTCAGCACATCACCAGGACGGAGCTGCCATCCATGGAGGACCTCTACACCCAGCGGTGTAGGAAGAAGGCCGGTAGGATATTAAAGGAGCCCCATCACCCCAGCAACAATCTGTTCTGTCTGCTGCCGTCTGGCAGACGGTACCGCAGCATCCGGACCAAGACCACCAGACTCAGAGACAGTTTTATACCACAGGCTATAAGACTGCTGAACTCCTGAGCTGTGTGAATGTCTACTCACATCTGTTTATAGTACACACATACATATATATACTGTATATTATACACATCTGCCATACATATCTGTTTATAGTACACATATCTATATATTGTACATATCTGCCATATACATCTGCTATACATAATATATGCATCTGTCCATACCTCCTCATTCAACAGTGTAAAGTGTTTAAATACTTTCAATGTATTCCAAATATGTATATATTTCACATCCTCAAATCTTTATTGTTGTTACTGTAAATATTCTTCTCTCTTTTTGCACTATTTTATTTATGTTATTTGCACCATGTATGTGGAGTTGTTGGAGGAGCACGCGACATAAGATTTTCATTGCCAACATATACGCTGTATCTGCTGTGCATATGACAAATAAAACCTTGAAACCTTGAAACCTTGAAAATATAACCTCCATATTTCCTCTTCAATCTGTTTCGGCTTCTGTTAAGCAAAGAGCTGTCAACACAAGTAACACAATAAAGTAAACCTTACAGAGAGCTCTGATGGAGGCTGTGTTTTCTTAAAGCATATTAAATTATCAAGCATAATTCACCTACAATTGATTTTTCGAATTTACAACTGCTGAGGCAATATACCCCTCCTTTAGTGAGGGGCCAGCCCTCCGTATGTTTTCTGTATGTGGCCCTCAGTGGAAACAGTTTGGACACCCTTAGGTGGCCCGCAAACTCATGTTATGTGGCCCGGGAGAGTTTTCAAAGTATATAATGTTTATTATATGGCTACACTCCGCTTTACAGAAGCTCGTTGCTCATAAACTACATGTCCCACAACTCATCTCGTTTTGTGACATGCGCACTGAAGCGACTTCAGTCACCGAGTGAGGCAGTGTGACAGAGTTACAGCAGCACAGCGACACCAAACACGGAGCAAAGTCTGTTTCAGCAACCGAGACATGAAACACCGGAACCAGAACCGACAGACGGCTGATCCTCACAGCATGACCCGCTCTGTTAACAGTCTGGTGTCGCTACGGCTCATTCAGAGACACACATGGATTTATGTTTTAAAAAAAACTTGCTTTACGGTTTTTTCCACTTTTGTGATTTGAGAAAGACATGATGTCTTGACTTGCAGCTTATGAATTTGTTTTGTCTATATTCAGACGATGAATACTTGTAAATACGTGTGTAAAGTTTGTGAAGGCAGGAGGAAAACTTCCACCATCACTGTCTCCTCTCTGTTCATCCTCACCGCCCCTCCTCATCCCTGAAAATAATGAGTGACAGGTGATACACCAGGGTCTGGAACATGGGGTTTCAAAGTCTTGGCTTTCAGTCTATTCAAATATTGCAAAATTCAAATTATAAATACTTAAATAATGCTTGATCCAAACAATAATAATAAGGAAAACTTAATGTCATAAATTCATGGGATTGATTTAACAGACAGAGAAATGTAAGTGTGCAGCCACATACAATGGTTCTGTGTCTACGTGCACCATATGTCAGTGCACAACTATGTGTTAATGTTACCAAACTCATTTTTAAACAAGTTGTGCAAGTGTTGTAGCTGTTGCATATTTTCCCTTGCAATTGTTTGCCCTAAGTTTCTGCTTTCAGATGTAGTTATTAACAAAAGCAAGAATTATCCAATGCAGAGGCAACAATGTAATAATACATTATTTTATATATATAATATATATGTATATTTATATTGTCTTAAAGTTAAAACCGGCCCTTTGAGTGCAACCATAATGCTAATGTGGCCCGCGATGAAATTGAGTTTGACACCCCTGGTCTAAAGCATGTTCCCAGGACTTGATGAGCAATCTATGAATATATCATTAAATAAATCAATTCTTATGTTTATGTGCATTTTATGATTATACTTGAGTTGCAATTCAACAGTAGGTGATGTTGTTAAGAAAGAGGTCTTGTAAAGCTTCATTCAGAGGAGAGAATTTGTTTTGTATTTCACTTCAAAAATGGCATCAGTGCGCTGATACAGAAGATGGAGACCATATACTTATTCTGCAAAGTGAAAATGATGGAGACTGGGGAACAGACTGGTGGGAGAGAAACAGGAGTATCAGTGGTTTTTGATGTGTTGAATGTTTTTTCCCCTGATTCCCAAAGCCCAACAATTTTAAAGCTTTTCTCCGAGTGGTTTGAATAAATTTCTTTGAGATTCAATGATAGGAGAGTTCTTATTGGGTCTCTGTCCACAGACCCCCCCCCCCCAATCTGTTAAGTCCATGCAGCCAGTCTAATGAACACATGCCTCTGCTCTGTCTCTTTTCCACTCTCACTGGACTCCAAGCTGAGCTCTTTAAGTTCCAAGGCTTTTCCAAACTGAGGAACTGAGGACAACCCATTTATTTAGAATGATATATTCATTCATTTATACTTTTCCAGTCTTTACGAACCCTCGAAGCACTTTTAACTCACCCATTCACACAGAGGAAGAGGCTGACAGACAAGGTGCACTTGCTCATTGTATCCAACATTCACACACTGTTGGCAATCAGCACCAACCCGAGGCTAAGCATCTTGCCCAAGGACCCAGTGACATGTTGAATGCAGAGGCTGGGGATCGAACCCCTGACCTCCCAGTTGGAGGAGCACATCATGGACTCACTGTTTCTCCTTCCTGATGAGCTGTTGTATGTGTAATGAAAAGGCTAGTTTTCTTTCACAAGAGATAACTAACATGTTTCTGTGTTTGGTGAGTCTATAAAGTGCTTTTAGGTCTGGGTTTGTTCATGAAAAAAGTCCAAAGAAAGCAACTTTTTGTTTGAGAAAGGCCTCAGAGATCTTCCTGCACTTTGCAACCTGCCTCACATTAAACAAGTGTCAGTCCATGCAGAGCCCCATCAGCTTTAATTGGTGCTAATTAAACACATCTTTTCATTAGCATAAATACTGTTTGATTTCAGGAAGAGTCCCCACCCCCCCCCCCCCCGCAGCCCGGCTCAGTGTCCCTCCAGTCTTTTCATCACTCCCACCTCCTCCCTCTGCACTCCAGCACTGTGGATGCTTAATGAGCCATAAAATATAATTCAGAAATGATAGTGGTCTGAGAGAGATGTGGAGGGAGAGGGAAGGAGGGAGAGGAGGACAAAGACAGTTTCCATATCAGCGATATCTCCTCTGCTCTCTGAACAGTTCCAGCCCGGCAGGTCAGCACAGGTTCAACGCTTCAGACGCAAGCTGGGAGATGACTGTGTCAAATAATTCAATTCAATTGATCTGTTACTGTTCCTTGATGTGTATTTTGTATATTGTGTAATTTCTTGTTTTTTAACTTTAATATCAATATTTTATGCATGCTTCTTGAGTGATATTAAGCTGTCTTTGACTCTTTGGTATCTTTCGTACGTTCCCCCTTTGTGGGACTAATAAAGGTATTCTGATTCTGATATGTCAAACATCTCTTGTCATGTCCTTTTGATCCAGGATAGGACGAACATCAGTTTTTTTAACCAGGCTATTTTCACCTAAAATGGTTTAAAGAATATTCCCTGAGATCACTCCAGGCCTGAGTTCTCTTCCAGCGGAAAATAAATATACCCTTTATCAGGGGTGTCCAAACTATGGCTCAGGGGCCAAATGCTGCCAGTGGTCCATTTTGAATCGGCCCTCTGCAGATTCTAAAAGTATAATGTAATATGGCCCCAACTACAGTTCTAATGAAGCAGATATTGGCAGTGAAACAGTCTCAAGTTAAAACAAAAGCAACAGTTATGCAATGGAAACATATAATTGTTTTAGCTTTACATTGCCCAAATTGTTTAATTGTTCATTCACTTGCTGAAAAATAGGTGTAGGTATCATAACCTCTTGTCTGCCACGGAGCACAGGTTCTGCTGTTATCCAAAACTTTAATGGAAACCCCTTTCATGGTGGAACATCAGGGTTGGCCAACAGAAATCATTATCACTGTAAAAAAGGTATAGTTTTATTTATTGCACATTATCTAAAAGTGATTGTCATATTCTGTTGGCAGTCTGCATAATAATTAGCCATGTGTTTGTTGCAGGAAGAGAGTGTCATTTATTCATGGAGCTAGGGGTTCAGCTGGATTTCAAACATGGTCAATTTGCACAGTAGTTTCTTTATATTTTATATAATATTTTAGACTAGAGATAGAAAAAACACAGACAGGTGCACTATTATAGTACTGTGAGTGTATCCACCATTCAGTGCCCATCAGAAACAGTTACATATAGAACATATGATATATAATATAGATTTGATCTGATAATTATTGGGTAATGTAAAGCTGGTTCAGACACCTTATATTATTTTTTAATGACTCATTGCAGACACTTAATAAAGCCCCATTGAACTGATTCATAGTAATACCATAGACTCAAAGAGAGTGTGTGATTCCATCTCAGTCACTATCCCCTCATTTCTCATTTATATCATTATTGAAAAGACGGTGAGGATATGCTGCTCATGAAAAAGAGAGAAAGAAAGCAGAGAAAAGACAGACACAGTTGTACTATTCCTCTAATGTGTTCACTGGCTTTCAATGGGCCACATAATCTACTGATGTATTCTGCCCCTCCACCTGCTGCACTGTGACAATAGCCAGCGTTTCTCCTATCCAGAGAAAGCTGGCCCACACCAGCCAATGACGGGTGAGAGTGTTCGTATTAGATCCAGGAGAGAGGAAGTCATACTTTAAAGGTGCTGGCTGCCCATTGTGTTCTATCCTATGATGGAGGGAAGCAAGAGAAATGCCCAGCAGGAGACTTCAACCTTTAAAAAGTGAAGGAGAAGAAACATTTCTACTATGTATAAATGTAGTTCAAAGTTTTTATACATGGTACAGATGCAACCAACCAGAGTTTTCCCTCAAAGCTAAAGGCCACACGACTGACAGCCGACAGCCTTCAACACACCTTTTTATTCAGGTACAGCATTTCACCATGAGATGGTGCCTTCACAAGAACACAAAAGCCAGGTAAAGTACACTGAAGAGCTTTTGGTTTATGGTTTACGCAGCATGTTTACCAGACGGACATACTGTATTTGTGACAGCATGACCCTGATTTTCAGCGGGGAAATGTAACTAGGTACACAAGTACTGCACTCACCATAACA
Organism: Eleginops maclovinus; assembly: GCF_036324505.1. Taxonomy (NCBI): domain Eukaryota; kingdom Metazoa; phylum Chordata; class Actinopteri; order Perciformes; family Eleginopidae; genus Eleginops; species Eleginops maclovinus. Next base: position 25,416,679 of record NC_086371.1, read on the forward strand.
CAGATTAGGCTCACTGTCATGTCTACTCATTCAAGTGGGACTGTATGAATTTTATACTTTTTAAACAGAATACTTCAAACTAGTTCCATATTGATGAACAGAAAAACATTTGTTTGTTTGTCCTGCAGCTCACATCCTGCGCGCTGTGAACCAATGAACTCCTGCACCGGTTGAGCATGATGATTTACATGTCATGCTTTCCTCTGTGTTGTCTTGAAGGTAGGTGAAGACTGTTTTGCCTAAACGTCTTCCATATCTGTGTTCCATGTGAATTTCAGTCGTTTACACCATTCATCTTTGAAAAGTAAACAAGGTGAGCTAAATGTCAACATTTCTAATTTACTTTCCATAAGCATTAAGGCAGTAGTGTGGTAACCAATTCATTGGAAATAGAGGAATTATTTTCTTTCATATTAGCCTGTATATTAGACTACCATTTGATAAAACATTTTAACCAAAGGCTCACATTTTGACATTGTATAAATAGTAAATAAAAGTAAAATAAAATGCATAAACCTTGGCCCTGTGAAGCCTCCACAGTCAACAGAGCAGACATGATCAGTCCATTAAAACTGAGGTCTAATTCAAATAAGAATCAAGATAGATGAAGGAGATAGGCACATTGATGTAGCACTTAGCCTGAGGGTGGAGGTGTCTGACCTGTCCCTCCTCATTCTCCTCCTCCTCCTCTTCCTCCTCCTCCCCAATCTGTCGTCCTCTTCATCAGAGGCGTACGAGGAGCAGGGACACAGTAGGGTAAACTCACCTCCCCACACTTTCACACAGCCACCGCAGTGCAATTGTTGTTAATTTGAAAGCATCAAACAATTAGCTAGCAGCAGCTACTGTAAAAATGCTAACAACAGCAGTGCTGACAGAGCTAACAGTGTAAGCCTAAGGGGGGAACAGAACCGGACACTGTTGGCTGGGGAGGCATTAGCAATAGCCCATATGAGCACAGTACAAAATGTAGCTAACCACACACAGAAGTAGTCACATGAACTCCCAGGATGTTTGGATTTCACTGATGATTTGAATGCTGTATACATAGAAACAGTTAAAAATAGACACGTTATCATGTCGCTGCTAATACTAAAGAGGAGACAGAATGAGTTGAAGGAGCTGACTTTGTTTCATATCCTCTTCACAACATATTTCCCTTCACTGCAGCTAGCCATAAGTGACGCTAACAGCATCAGTGTTTGATGATTCAGCATATTAGCATTGCTGAATGCTGATATTTTTTTGTTTCCTGCCAAACCTTCCCTTAACCAAAAGTTGTCAAAGGTGTGTCTATCATTTCATCCTCCCATGACATTCTCACTCTCCTGCTTCTAGTCAGGTCTGTTCCCCAGGACATACAGTATACCTGTCCTTTAGTTTGACAGGCATACTGTTTATACTAGTTTAGTTTGGTGAGAGGTAAACATTCCAAAGTGTAGTAGGGGTTAGTTTTATGTTTGTGTGGTACAACATAAGCTGTGTGTCTCCATCTAAACAGTCCAACAACACACACACTCACCTGCAAGCTTTCTGATACTGACACACACACACACACACACACACACACACACACACACACACACACACACACACACACACACACACACACACACACACACACACACACACACACACACACACACACACACACACACACACGCACGCACATGCACAATGTAAATGACAGATTGCTCTTAAGTTCAGCAGGAGACAGGTGATATGAAAGAAAGCGTGTTGGAGATAAGTACGTATGAGAAAGTAGAACAGTACTTTACTTCAGAACAAAAACTGTGTGTGTGTGTGTGTGTGTGTGTGTGTGTGTGTGTGTGTGTGTGTGTGTGTGTGTGTGGTCATCATCACACATCAACTCTTCCTTTCTACAACTTCAGCCAAGTGAAAGACAGACCTCCTCTCCTCTTTCTCCTGATTTCCTCTCCTCCCTCCTCCCCCCGATCTATCTGTGTGTGTGAAAGGCCGCTGGCAGCACAAAGGCCGGCTGTGGTAGGTAGTTATAGAGCTCCATTGTCAAACAGCCTTTCTCTATCTTCTCCATCTTAATAAGAGCAGTCATCATTTAGAGTCTAAGTCTCTCTCAGCCTCCTCGCTTTAATTATGACGTATCGATTGTCTCGTTAAGTCTAGTTTGGCTTAATGAAATCTATTGTTACCTCTAATTCTGCCTTCCATTGTCCCACCCTGCAGCACTCGGTGTGTGACGTCGACCCGGGCCCTCTTTGTGCCGCTAAATCTCACCGAGTGTGTGTTAGCGTGTGGGTTCTTGTGTCTGTTTCTGTACGTTGGTGTGTTCTTTTCTCAGTGTGCTTTAAACTGTGTGTGTGTGTGTGTGTGTGTGTGTGTGTGTGTGTGTGTGTGTGTGTGTGTGTGTGTGTGTGTGTATGTGTGTGTGTGTGTGTGTGTGTGTGTGTGTGTGTGTGTGTGTGTGTATGTATGTGTGTGTGTGTGTGTGTGTGTGTCCTGCTCTAAAAGGCGCTGCTGTCACCGTTTATCTGCTGCTTCCTGATTCCCTTCCATCGACTCTCAGCCAATCAATTCACTAAATGATGCAATTATACGCCCTCCCTCTCCCCCTCCACATTTAAAGTTGAGAGGTTTATTTTGGATCAATCCAGACCACTTTGTGTGCAAATTACACAATTGCATTGCCTTCAGATTCCTTAGGCAGCCCAATTGGAGCGAGCCCTGGGTGTGAATGCCTAATGAGAGACCCTGTCCTTCAAAAAGGCTCTGTCGAACACAGGCAGAGACAATTAGAGAGGCAGCAGCGAAGAAAAAAACAGCAATTCCTGTTTCTTCACAGAGCTCCACTCTTCCAGCTTTACGCCGTATTGGATTCACAGGCCAGATCCATCCGCCCAAACCCATTGGGTTAAATGCTGCTTTAAGTTGAAACCATGTGTCATTTTGATCCTGTTAACTTGTCTACACTGAACAGAATCTAATGTACGTTGAATAATCCTCCGTAGAGGATCTTCCTCTCATTGGCCCTCAAAGCCAGTTCTGGTTACAAAGTCTACAAACAAAGATCTGTTGAGTCGTGAAGGAGAGGAGATGTGTTCCATGCTTAAACGATCTCCAAAGAGATTATTTAATGACTTGATGTATGGTCTCGGACTGTGGAATCATCATAATTGATAGTGGTGATTTAAAATATTAAAATTAAAACAAGGATGGACACAGGAGCTTCCTGTGATCTCTACTGTTCAAACGGAGCTGGTTATGCATACCAGTTTTACTTACTATGACAGTGGGTTTAATAAAACAGACTGAAAAATACCTACAGTGGGAGGGTTAAAGGGGTCCTATTCTGCTCATTTCCAGGTTCATATCAGTATGTATTGTCTCTACTGGGACATGTCTCCATGCTTTAATGTTCAAAAAGCTCTTTATTTTTCTCATACTGCCTGTGCTGCAGCACCTCTTTTCACCCTCTGTCTGAAACCAGAGCCCAGTCTGCTCTGATTGGTTAGCTTGCCAGCTCTTTTTTGATTGCTCAACCACTTAGAGATTTCCTGTTCCTTAGCCTATCAGGTACAATGTGTTAGAGCGCTAGCAAATAGAAGCATGAATGTTCCAAAAGTAAACAAAGGAGTCCAGTGGAGGTGTTACAGGCATTGCGTCCTGCAATGAGCCTCAAACCTCTGCAAAGGTCATGTGAGCAGTCAGATTTCAATCCGTTTGGATGCATTTACACTTAGCTTTGTGATCTGCTCAGGACGCGTGAAGGGACTGGGAGTAAATGGGGTCTGAGATCTCTGCCCACACAGGGTCAGCTCAATTTATTCACTTCTGTTCGGCCTGCCCTCTGACCTGCCAGTATCTCCTTATTTATACCCCAGACCGCCCAAACTGACGGCCCACTGCTGGCTTGTAGATTATGAATCATAACAATAGTACAGGTTCATACTCTTCATGTGTATTTCAGTCCAATCTCTCAGCGTGCCCCCCCCCCCCCGTGAATGACACACAGACTGACAGCTCAGCTGCAGTACTGGGCTTTAAAGGAGTCATTCACCCAAATCCCTGTCTGACCCTGGCCTTTTGCTCTCTTTCTTCTGCGCTTAGTTCAGGTTCTAACACCAGTCAACTAGAAAACACTCTGATCCCTGGCCATGACTAGTCCCCAGTGTGTGAGTGAGCATGTGTGAGCTGGACAAATCTACCAATCTATTCCCCAGCAGCAGTCCTGAGCAGTCAAACATGGCGGGCGGTGCTGGCTGACTGGAGGGATGATGGATGGAGGCTTGGTTAGCTCTGCATCATGTTCTGAACATCAAGAGTGCTCGTGGCAGGCAGAGACCAAAGCACCGGTTGGAATGTCAGGAGACCGAAGCACAACTGAGTCTGCATGCAGGTTGAAGAGGGAGGCTCCCAGAGGGCAGAGGTATACACTGCGCCTGTACTGGACTATGTGCAGAGGGTTAGGCTGGGGCTTTGTGGGCAGCTCCCAGTGGGCAGCAGTACACACTCAGGTTGTAGAGGGCACCTCCCAGGAGACAAAGCTCCAGATACCCCTTTTCCCAGATTGCAGACCAGATTTTTACGTTTCATCTGCTCTTGGACCAAAAAGTAGTTCAACTGCAACACCTGTTGAACCGCCTGGCTTCAAGGATTCAGAACTATAATAATAAAGCATTTCCTTTCTATAGCACACTTTAAAATCAACGTCACCTCAAGGTGCTTCACAATGCTATGAGGGAGAAAAAAAGAGAAATGAGAGAAATGAAATACATTTAAAAACAAAACAAACCAGGCAGCTTTGTTTTAAAAAAGATAACAAAAAAGGTTAAGAGAACCCCTCTAGACCTGCATCCTTCAGAGGATGGGACGGAGCAACAATGGCAAAAGAGGAAAGTTGATGCAGATCACAAAGTGGCTTCAATGAACACCATGCACATGAATCTAGTAACTGAATTTCCAAAGTAGTGTTGTGTTTGTGAGTGACATTCACACTGGACTTGCAGTGAGGTAAACAGTGACCTTATGAAGTGACTGACTTATTTTATTTTACGTATAGAAAATGCTGGGTGGATTTAAAACTGTCCTGGAGAAATAACAATGACAAAAGAATGGAAAGGGTTTGGAACCACTTGACAATAAGACTACCCTTATAAACGGTTTATGAATAGTTTGTAATTCATTTATTAGTTAGGTTGTGAACACTTTATTAATCATTTATAAGCTTTTATAAGACAATAGGTAAACCAAACATCAAGATGGATGGGGGAGAATCAGTGAACAACAGATACCAAGGATGCTGGCTGATGAAGTAGAATTAAGCTGGTAGCCAATATAAGGCTTAGTCATCTTGCCAAATAGTGAGCCTGTGTTGATGTATGAAAACTATGTTAGAAGTGGTTTATAAATGGTTCTTAATGAGTAATGAACTGTTTACATCCTCATTAATAACCCAATTATAAACCCTTTATGAATCCTTTATCAGGGTAGTCTTATTGTAAAGTGGTACCCTCCTTTTTTTGATTGCGATACATTCCTGACACTCAGATCTTCATTTGACCAAGCTCTGGCCAATGACTAACAGTCGGTCCAACATTTCCTCTTGCTACTCTCTCTTGCTCCTTCTGAACTCCCTCTATTAAGTTCGTGTTTTTTTCTCTTTCCTTCCAACGTGATCCATAGAGGAGGCTGAAGCCGTCCTGCTTGATTCTCTGTTTAGCTTTATTCAAATGAGCTGAATCACCTGGATTATTATTGGATTTCCTTCAGGTTTCACTGCCAGTGGTTGGCCACCATTACCAAAGACAGAAATGTTAAATAATCCAAGAGACTCTTCAGGGTCTATAATACAAACACTGAGGCTACCATTAAGATAATTAGACTTCTTGCAGTCAAATTGAAGCTGGACCAATGAGCCATGACAGTGGGCCAGCACGCACCACAGCAAATGGAATGCAGCCTTTATGAATCTCTTTATATCAAAGGGAAGTGTGAACAAAAAAGTAAAGATTTACAGCAAAAAAATCTAAATCATAAATGAATTTTTTTTTGCAACTATTTAAGATAATATGAGATAAGATAAGATGTACCTTTATTAACCCCGTGGGGAAATTCAGGAGTTAAAGCAGCAACAGAGGGTAGAGATTCACACAAGGATAAAACAATTAAAGATACAATTACAATTATATATAGATATGTAACTATTAAAACAAACTATTACAACTGAAAATGAATTTAATGATATATACATTTTAGAGTCCAGATTGTTAAATACATTTATAGTGATGTGCGCAGATACTGATGCAGGTCAATGCAGTATTTGATCTAATATTGCCTCCAAATTGAAGCTGCACCTCTGTAAAGAGGTAGTGGAATGTTGCCATGGATACAGTACTTTACTTTACTTTATCTGACACAAATGAACACCAGTGAATGATTACATATTTTAATATTTTTGCAAATATCCATACGTTATTTTAAGTTTTTCTTGAGATTTGCTTTAAAATAAATTGTCCACATGAATTCTTTAATGATTTTTTTAATTTAAAACTGTTATTTTCTCTGTTCATACCACCTTGTGCAAACTTCACTCCTAAAATCTGTCAGTCAAAATATGTTGTATTGTGTATTTTCACAAGTTATTCTGACTCTGAGCAAAAGTATAGTGCAGGATTTAAGGACCTTTAATAGCCTTTTCCAGTCACAGTTCATGTTGAATACAATAATAGCGCTGATGGAGTGCCGGCATCCAACACCCTGTGTGTGTGTGTGTGTGTGTGTGTGTGTGTGTGTGTGTGTGTGTGTGTGTGTGTGTGTGTGTGTGTGTGTGTGTGTGTGTGTGTGTGTGTGTGTGTGTGTGTGTGTGTGTGTGTGTGTGTGTGTGTGCGTGTGTCTGTTCCTGTCTGTTCCTGTCTGTTCCTGTCTGTGTCTGTGTGTGTTTATATGTCTGGGTGGGAGGGTTGGGTTTGTTTTATTTTTGTTGATCTGTTATTATTTTTAGCTTACAATTCATTCTGTATTCTGCATTTTGTATATTTTGTAAGTAATCTCTGCTGTGCAATTTTTCTATTTGTTATGTACTTTTAATTATTTCATTTTAAAAGATAGGAAAATGTTGTGACTTTCTTGATTATGAATTCCCCTTTGCTCCACCATACAGCAGAAATGCTCTTTAATAAAGAGAGTAAACAGGAGGAGAGACAAAGTGAAGGTGTGTTAGAAGTGTTGATGAGACAGAGAGGCTTACTGTACATAGAGCAGAAGAGGGAGAGGAAGGAGAGGAGGAGAGGAGAAGAGGAAGAGAGGAGGAGAGGGGAAACATGTGAAGCAGCACTGTGTTGGGAGACGGAGAGGGGGGAGGAGGAGGAGGAGGGGGCCAGTAAATCAGCCAGCCTCTTGTCAACACCCCCCCCCCTGCCCCCGCCCCCCCAAGGGGCTTCTGAAGCCACTGAGCTGAGAATAACAAATGGCCGTCATTGGCCAGGCAAAAAGCTGTGATTATAATTATCACATCCCACACTGACCTTGCATAAACCTTAATCCTTCTCCAATGGAGCATTTAAATAGGCTGCCAACGGCGACAGAGATGAGGAGCGAGGGAGGGAGGAGGTGATGGGGGAGGCAGGAGACGGAGGAGAGCAGGGGAACAGTGGAAGGGGAGGCGAGACAAATGTAAAGACAAGGAAGTGGAAAGGAAAAGGAGCTGAGGCTAGTGGAAGAGGGAAGCCATGTGTGGAGAGGAAGAGGAGGGGAGAGGAGGAGGTGGAGCGGGAGGGAGTGATGGGAGGTTCAGCTGCAGGTTCAGCACTTCAACACAAGGAGGTGACGAGCGGTACAGTGAAGTTATTCAGAGTAGACTGGTGACAGATGAGAGGATTTCAGAGAGGGATCCAGATGTTCCTCCCACCATGGAGCTCTGTGCTGAGCTACACCTGACTCACATTCCATCACCCCGGGGAGATACTAACAATGCCCTTATGCGTCCATATCGTAAATGAAGTAATAACTTTGGAAGTGGGACTAAAAAAATCTAATTGTAATTATTCAGTCATTTGTCCAGACTGATTCCTACAAATCCTCCCACACCGTAAGGACACAGCCGTCCCTCTCCAGTGTGTCTGAGTTAACCGGGGTCTTACAGTGGTGGGATGATGAGGTATTTTTGTAAGCCGACCAGGAAAGTTTGTATTGCGACGGCTCCCTATACAAAGAGCAATGGTATTTCAAATATTGCCAAATATAAGCTCTCTGGTAAGCACACGTTTCTGATACTTGTTCGGCAGGATCATATTTACACCACTGTGTGATTCTTACAGCGTAAATGCAATCAGCAGAAGTAAAAAGCTAATGCTGTAATCAGATTACATCAAGCTCACATGGCTGTACTGCAACACCAATAAGCTAAATGCACACTTGTGAGGTTGTTTAATAAGTCTCATTTAGTCACTTTATAGCAACTGCCATTTAAAAAAATCACCAGTGGGGAATTTACTGACTTATTTTATATTGTAGAACAAAACTACAAAATCTCTTCATCACAGGTCTTATTTCAGGCTTATAACCAAAACAACATTCAGAAAAACGTTTATTTACTGCATCTATCAAGAGGTTTACTTATGTTTAGGTAAATGAAGATGTATCTCTGGATTGTAAAGTAATGCTCAAATGATTGCTGATTATCCACGTAGTTACATAATAAGTGTAAAATGATTTGAAGAAAAACTGCTGAATAGTCTCCGTCACTGTCAGAGCAGCAAACTTTATAAAGACTTAATTGTTTGCAATAGTTACCTCACATATATAGGAATATGGCAGAATCTACTCTAAAGGAAATAATGTGATGTTTGATTGGAGGAAACTTTTGTCTCTGAAAATTAATGCAATTGTTTATCTTTGTGCAAGGAAATGTACTTCTTAATGTCTTGCTTTGGGTAAAATATAGATATATATTTACAAATACATACAAAATTATTCTAGACTACGCTTGGATATTTCTCTCACTGCATTTCCTCTCCGTCTTTCCATTCCATATTTTAATAAAGATTACTGATTAACTGCGGTTTTCCATCAAATAAAGACTCAATGCCAAACAAGGGGAGGAAGATGACATCCAGAATCAGACTGTGTCATTGGTGTTATATTTTATTTGCATTTATCATTTGTGGTGTGGCCCCCAGAGATGTGTTATTCAGAACAGTGTGGTCCCTCGGAGTCCTATAGGTGTCAGAGGAACAGGAAGAACTGTCCCTGGATTTTTGAACAGCTTTAGAAGATCATCAAGCAGCAAATAGAACAGAATAATCTGAAATGAGATGAAAGCTTCAAAAGCATGTAAACTAGTGTAAGGTCAAAGTAACTCCATTATTATTGCACATGTCTCAGGGTAATGTCAGATTGGTACACTTCTCCTCCCAGGCCCCACAGCAGGCACATCCTGTTGGAATATTCAACAGTCTTATTCTAATAAATGTCACTGTCAAATGTAAAAATATACATTTTTCAATATTAGGTCAAAAAAGGACAGGCTCATGTCCAAAAGCTGAGTCTTACCGACCTGTCAGCCCGGCTATCTTCAGCTGCAAAAGAAAAAAGCCCAAAAATAAGTATTTATACAATGTTATAATAACTATTTTATTACACAGTGTTTTTATTTGTAGAAATGTCACTTTCAGGTTGTTTTGATTATTACAAAAATGTCTGTAATCTGGGAACATAATGACATCACTAAATATAAGTCAGTCGAAAGTGTTAATAAATCATAACTCTAGTTTTTACTTGAAAACAAAATTTATTTATTTTTCTCTCTATCTCTCGGTCTCTCTGTCTCTCTGTCTCTCTGTCTCTCTGTCTCTCTGTCTCTCGGTCTCTCTGCCTCTCGGTCTCTCGGTCTCTCTGTCTCTCTGTCTCTCTGTCTCTCGGTCTCTCTGCCTCTCTGTGGGTGCATGTGAGAGAGGGCAAGCCTCAGGGAGGTCAGAGGTCAAGTGGTTTGACCCGGGGGTCAATTGAGTGGTGCTGCCTCAGTACTTTACTGTTTTACACACACTCACACACACACACTCAGAGACACACATCACCTTAATCTGATATGAAAAGCTGAACATTTGTAAAAATACTGCTGAGGTCTAATGGATCTGTGTGTGTGTGTGTGTGTGTGTGTGTGTGTGTGTGTGTGTGTGTGTGTGTGTGTGTGTGTGTGTGTGTGTGTGTGTGTGTGTGTGTGTGTGTGGGTTAAGACAGAGTGAATGTCTACATTCGGTCTGCTCTTAAACTCACTTCTCTGCGTTTCATTTGCTCTCAAAGTTTCCTCTGCCGTTCACATCGAGCTGCAGCGACACTGATTCCTGATACACAGTGTGTCTCTTTTAAAATCCTCCTTCATCAGCTAGCAAACATTTCAGGAGAAATTGTGTGAATGTAATCTTTTTTTACTCCAAGGATGATTCTCACTTTCCAGGGATTTCTATTCTAAATGTTCTACATTTTATTAGATTTAAATCGATCATAGTTAACCCTTAAATTAAACGTTTTGAATTCATTTCAATGAAAACGCGGTCCTTGGTAAATAGTCAAATAAAGTTGAAGAATAGCTTTTTTCAGTCGGATGAATGGGATAATTAAAATTAAAGTAATTCCCGATTGAATAATTGTGTAGATACCTATGATCAAAGTTGGTTTAAAATTTAATCTTTGCAATAAAAAGCTCTGCAGCAAGCGAAAGAACTGACCATTATCAGAATCATTCTTTCAACTAAAACCCAACAGAGAGAAGAATTCCCAGAAGTTCTCAGTTTAAATAAAAGTTTGAACATCTACACTCAGATGGCGACTGAGCAATATGTCAGCAGAGGAGGACTTCTGGGGAGGACTGTGCAGAATGGTCAGCAGTTAAAGAACAAGCGCGTTGGTGGACCAGGGACGGCTCGTGGCACAGCCACTCCACAAATGTAACAAAACATAATGAGTAAAATGAGTTTGTGAAAGGAGGGTGAGATGTTGGCCTCAGTAGGTTGGGATCAAACCAACAACGTTCTGACTGGTGGACAACCACTCTTCCTCATGAGCCTCAACCAACCAATATCATCACACTATCTGGGTTTCACAGACTGGATGATTGTATTTAAAAAGTGAGCAGGAGTGTCTTGTGAAAGACACTATTGAGTTGCATTATGGGAAATATTATGGGATGTGATATAGGAAGTGTAGGATCCAGTGTGTTTGGAGTTTGCCACTTATGGAGCCTTTGGTAATAGAGGCTCCATAACCCTAACCCCGACCCTCTTTCTCTTTTGATTCCCCTTCATCATGGAAGAGGTATGCTAAGTCTCCTGGACACCCCTTCAGCTGTCTCCACACCAGATACACATGCTTTACCTCCACCAGCAGCCACTGGTGCTTTCCTGGGCTCCTCTGATGGTCCCATTTCCCGAATTGGGAATTTGTTTCTTTGACTTTAGTGTGTTCCTGATCTTTAGGTGGTAATGCGGAAACAAGCTGCACGATACCAAGAAAATGTGTTCTAATGAATAGTTTCCAGTCAGTGGCGGTTCTAGACCAATTTACGGTGAGGGGCACAATAAACGACAAAGACAGTATAAAGTAATTGCGTAAAATAAACATAAAATACCCTAATTGATTTTTCTGTACGGATATTCATTTCAGTAACTTTATGTTAAGGTTCTTTGTTTCACACACAATTCAGTAGTTATTTTTTTCATTTACAATCCTTGTTTTATGAACTAAGTTTGAATTTTAAAGGGTCCGAATAGAATGGTGAGTAAGAATTAGTTCCAAATAAGTAGTAATATTATAAACTTTTCTTTGGGAGGGGGGCCACATGGCATCCCAGGTCAGTGTTACGGGGGCCTGGCCCCTGTTGCCCCCCCCCCCCACATGACAATAAAGAACCACAGAAAATGGATCAGGAGAGCCATGAAATGTGGCCAAATATTTCAACTGACTGGTCGGGTGTTTACAGGAATTTCTCCAGAATGAAAATAAAAGAAAATAAGAAGTTCAAATAATTTGGCTCATTAAAAACTACTCTTCTGTCACAATTCTTGCCATTCTGCATTTGAAAATTGTCAGCGAAATAAAATGTAATGTTATACTGTATTTACTAATATAATAAAAGTACAATAAAGTAGTACACTAGTGTCAAGAAATAAGTGTGACAATTTCAGATATGTGATTCAATCCTCATTTAATTCCTTGGTTTTTATTATAATTGTTTTTATTATTATGGATGTAACAGTAGTACAGGTGGTAGCTGTGTGTTGTAATGAGATTAGGTATCTGACCTTCCAATGGATGTGTGTGTTTATTGAATTGATTCAATTTAGTAAACTATAAAGTGGATTTATTATTGTGATTCAGTGGAAGAGGGAATATAATCACCGTCAGATAGTGTGAACAGGCCGGGGTTAAATTAACTAACTGTTCACACCGCCTCGCATTACACACACAATGGACATGCTGCGTTCTGTGAGCACACACAGGTAAACAAGCACATGATATTTACACACACACACACACACACACACACACACACACACACACACACACACACACACACACACACACACACACACACACACAAACACACACACACAGACAGATATGCATGCTGGTGGACTGCAGGCCACCAGTGCTGCGCTCACAATCCATAAATCATAATGTTTCAGCAAAAGCAGAATTTCATTTCCCTGCCGGCGGCTTATCAGGCAAAGGAGGGATATACAGCCCATCACCGTGCTCGTTTATTATCTCTGTGAATAGGCTGTGGCAGGGATAGGGCTATAACCTGGCGCGAGCAGGCATGGGACTGGATTAGACTATTAACTGGAAAAAGCATATCAGGGCTAAGTCTATTACCTAAAGCACCAGTATCATGCTCCCAGCAGATATTCACTGTCCTCATGCAGCCACGGCCATGCTCCCTCCCATTGTTCCATTACACACACACACACACACACACACACACACACACACACACACTCAAAGACACAATCTCTCTCACTCTCTCTCTCTCTCTCTCTCTCTCTAGAAATTCAAATATATCTAGCTACATCTAGTCATGGAGGCTGTGGATGCTGGGGGCTAGGGTGATGTGTCAGGTGGACAATGGGCATGAGAGCACACCCCCTGAGGGACTCCTCATTATTCTGTGGATGGTGACAGACAATGAGTTAGAAAAGTCTGAGTGGCCTGAAGCACCGTCCTGCTGGCATCAGTGGCCGTACTGAAACATTTTGTTGAAATCACCTGGGGAAGCTGCAATGATGTTGCTGCCTAAGAACAGAAACCTGCAGGACATCCAAAACTGCCACCTAGAGTCTTTGCTGTGTCTGGATTACAAGCCTCTGGGGGGGCTATGGAGCAGGAAGTCCTTGAGGACCAGACCTACTGTGTGCCCCGGGCAAAGTCCAACTCATTTGGTAATTCTTTAGACCAGGAAAAGACTTCTTATCCAGATCAAGTCTGGAATCGGACTTGCTTCACAGCAGCTCCATTTGTAACGTCAACATGGACAAATAAGACACAATAGCCTATATGAAAAAACAAACATTTAACAAAACATCACAATCACTGAGAGAAACATGCTCAAAGACCCTTTAGCGTGCATTTGATCTGGGATTTAGCTCTGTATTTAGTTAGGATTGACTGGTGCACAGGAGGGCTTCAGTCTGACTTTACCGACTCGCCAGACCCTGTATCTCCGATTAGATGGTAGCAGTTCATATTCGCTGTTAAGAACATGGTTTTGGGTCAGAGATGATGTTGTTGGACAGCCTCAATAGGTTGTTATGATAGGCTGACTCATAAAGTCTCTGACAGACCAACAATCTTTAACAGATTTTTAACAAGTGGAGCAGTTTCAATTTTAAAGCAGTTACCACCAGTGATGGGCAAGTTACTTCCAAAATGTAATACAGTACATATGACTTATTACTGTCTTTTTAAAGTAAGTTACATTACATTATTACTGTCTCTGAACTGTAATGCGTTACACTACTTTTGCATTACTTTGAGCTACTTTCACCAAAATAACCTCTAAAGTTTGGCTTTAAATGCTGAAATGTAGTTTATTGCAGCTCATTAATTAAAGCTATCTATCTATCTGGCAGTACATGCTGAACATTAGGAAAAGAGCTAGAGATTAAACTCATGCTCCGTTTAAGTGTGCTGAATAATATGTGATACCGGTAACATTACGTCTCTGAGTGTTATTAATAACATGTTAGTGGAGCCTCTGCACGGCCCTGTGACCTGCTGTATATGAACGAGTCTCTATGGCAACGTTAGCTCACCTTATCTTTGGTGTGTTAACGGAGATTTGGCTGACAACCTTTCTAAAAGCCGACCACTCCACATACGACAGAGGCTGCATATGTTCAACACTCTGCCACGAGTCTCTGAACTTCTTCTTTGGCCTGCGCTCACTCCTGTCTTTTTCATTTCTTTTCTCCGAGCCTGCAGCTCTGCATTGTGAGCCTGCAGCTCTGCATTGTGAGCCTGCAGCTCTGCACTGTGAGCCTGCAGCTCTGCATTGTGAGCCTGCAGCTCTGCATTGTGAGCCTGCAGCTCTGCATTATTTCTGCAGCCCTCTTAACCAATAGTAAACAGGCTTACTGAGTTACTATTCTACCTGCAACAATAATTTCTCTGGTGTCAGAATGTCTCGCGATGTTTGTGAATTCTTAGAAACTAAACACCACATCATTTCGGGTTAAAATGTGTTGTAACTGCGTTACTGAGAATTGTAACGGGTATTATATTACCCACATTTCAGAAGTAATGCGTTATATTACTGCGTTACAGCAAAAAGTAAAACATTACTGTAACTCCGTTACTTTTGTAACGCGTTACACCCAACTCTGGTGACAAACAGGTAGTATTGCAATACTATAGAACAGACACAATCACAGATGTAAGAACAAAAGAAGAATTTTTCTACCCGCCTAATCCTTCTGTTGAGCTCATCCGAAAAGAAAATCCCAAATTGGCATCAAAAAAGTACTTCTATCTATCTATATATCTGTCTATCCTCCAAAGTTAAGGAGGAGTCTGGGTTCAGTCCTTTCATAGTCAAGATCAGGGTTGTGGAGTGGAATGCTCTATGCACCCCCCTGGAACATCTCCATATCAAAACACAATGTGTTCAAAGGTCTGATTCCAACTGGCTTTAGTAGCAACATTGTTTTGTAAGTGAATGCCGATGACATTATTGATTTTGTTATTAAATACCAGAGGGATGCAGACTCTTTAACCAACATTGAGAATGATTTTACTGTCACATCTGCAGTGGGGTTTTAGGAGGAGTATTTTGATGTTTCTCAGGGAAGGAAACTATACTTGAGAAGAACTGGATGAGGGTAATAGAAAAGCCATGGAAATAACTGTTCCCTCAAATGTTTTTAAAGTTTTTAAAGCCAACGTTGTGGCATCACACCATTGCTGTCCTGCATTTAAAACCAAAGCACTTCCCAGTGGCAGGATTGGAACATGAGTCCTTGCCTTTTCGTGTAAATGATGATGCTTGTAGATTAAATGGAATCATGTGTCTGTTTGAAAACAATTGTACTGGAGAGGTAATCTTACACAAACTATGAAAAGTAAAGCATGAAAGCATGACACACATCACAGGGCCTGACCCAGGTTTATCCGGGGCCCAGGGCACAATCATACCTGGGGTCAGCTGTTAGCCAATAACCTGCATTAGGAAACATCACACTACTAAGAGACTCATGGATCCTTACGAGAAAAAAAAGGTCTGGTTATGTTGTGTATTTTTTGTGTAAATGAAGGATTTGGATTCGGATCTGACTTCCTTTGTGCCCCGCAACTAGATAAATACCTCACAGAAAAGGTCTTGGAGGAGAAGGCACAACCATCAGCCTTCAACCCCTATAGATCCAAGATGGCAGTAAGCAGTGACCCAAAATCTCAACAATCTTCATGGGTACTGGTGTATTTTGTAGTTCTTTGGAAATTTTACAAAATTGACAACATTTTAATGTACTTTAATGAAAATCATTAGTTGTTTTTATCTGAATAAAACCATTGTGATGGGTTTCCAGTGTACTGCGTTGCTTTGAAACTCCTAAAATCAGCTGCAGCTAAACCAAATCAATAAAGAAGCCCCCCCGTAAAAAATGGTAATTGTCTTCCAATTGGACCACATTGGAGCTAAATGTATGTCATCATCCGTCTGCTTGACAAAATCAAACGTTCAGCAGGTCACATCTACAAATTAATTCTTTAAATGGTTATGTGATGTGAAGCCACCAGTTCCCTCTCTCAGATTATACGCTAACAATGAATTATGGTCACAACAATGTTGTTAATATTTTCCAGATCTCACCACCTGCTGAGTTTGACATTAGTTAGACATCAGTGTGCTGAGATGGAAGTCAGCGGGCAGCTAATGAGACATTTTCTCAGAGCAGGGCACACCTTTACCTTCAATCATTGGATTCTTGTTATTTTCATTTTATGTAGTTTCTAAAAACCCAATAAATACTAGAAAATATCAAACTGTGTCTCTTTCTCCCCCTACGAAATGTGTGAAATATATATATATTTTTTAAATACATTTTGATACATCCCTTAAAACCACTTCTTAAGTGAAATCCATATCATCCTGTTGGATTTTCAGCAGTAATAAGATACAAAAATATTTAATTATAAATAACTATAAATAAGTAATTTATTTGTGACAGTAAATTATGATCCGCTCTTTCCTAAAAATAACTAACTGGAATATAAAAGTTTTCAATGAATTAAAGAGTATTTTTACCCCAATTAAATTAAATACATTTCCTTTAAGCCAGAGGGTTTTTTAAGGTACAAAATGGGCCTCCCCAGGGGGGCTCAAACTGTGTTTCGGGGGAGGCTTAGTTAATGCAACTGAATAAACATAACATTCATTACAGAAAATAGTTCCATCAGTGCCACCATGTTGTCGTATTGGCCTCACTCTGTGTTGCAGTCTCACATGGCAGACCACCACAATCCATGGTCTCAGCATCACATGAATACTTATATTATCATATGAGGTCCTTCTCAAAGTTCATAGATCTCTTCATGTGTGCAGGCCGCAGGAAACATTTCGGCAGAAGAACAAGCATGCTGCAGTCAGCTAAGCCGGAGAGCGACTCTGATGTTCCTCCTCTATGGTACGGTTGACAGGTTCAAACCCGCTACATCAACTTTATAATCCTGACTATCAACAAGCGATCCATCCCCAGCTGTGTGCATCACCTTTTGTTGTCTCCTGGTTTACGTTGTGTTTGGAGCTTCTTGTAGCGCTTTGTATTTGCCGCATTCAAGTACACGCTTTACAATGTTTGCTGAGGTTGACTAAGATGTTTCTTCATTTGCATGTTTTGTTACATTTGTGCTTTTATATTTGCATAGTTTCTATAACTGCGGCCATTTATCCTCATGGCAATGTTTTGGGCCGTTGTTAAGCACTGGCATATGTCGGCCACACTACTTTGAGCCTGAAAAACACAAAAACAATAAAGTGTGTGCCTAATGTGTACATTTGTATTGGAACATGGTTTTTGTTCATTCACAGTTTTCACCAGCTGGGGTCCAATGTTACGACCTTTTCAGTGACCTTTACTCTGATGCTGTGCGCTGTACGGCATGCTGAGGTTACACCCAGTGGTGTAAAGTAACTAAGTACATTTAGTAAATCCAGCAGCTACCCTGCAGTATACAAAGCCATTCAAACTAGCTGCACCTTTACCAGCTCTGAGAACACTTTAATGATCAATCATTATAAAACATATCAGAGATATTATTCTGAAATGGACCAATCAAACAATGACTACTTTTACTGTCGCTACTTTAAGTACATTTAGATGAGAGTACTTTCTACTTTCACTGGAGGAACATTTTGAATGCAGGACTTTTTTGTGACAGAGTTTTCCCACACTCTGGTATTTCTACTTTACTCAAGTACAAGATCTGAGTACTTCTACTTTACTCAAGTACAAGATCTGAGTACTTCTACTTTTATTCAAGTACAAGATCAGAGTACTTCTACTTTTACTTAAGTACAATATCTGAGTACTTCTACTTTTATTCAAGTACAAGATCAGAGTACTTCTACTTTTACTCAAGTACAAGAGTACTTCTCCCACCTCTGGTTACACCATCAGTACAAAACAGCAGCTAATGCTAGCTAAAGTGGAAACCCTCCTTTTTTATGGCGGACCATCACAGCCCTTACTGATAAAAGACATCTCTCTTTTGAATTGCAGATATGCATAAGCTAGGCTATAGCTTCCACTAGAGGGAAGACTTTAGACAAAAACATTTCAGAGAACAGGTCTGTGGACCTTGTTGGCCAGTATGAACTGAAGAAAGGATCACATTAAGCATGTGAGTCTGTTTAGTTTCAAACAGACCTATCCTTGAACACACACTGAGTGGTATGAGGAAACACACTGGCCTGGATGAGCTGATCTGTGATCAGTGACTGACTGACTAGCTGCTCATCAGCCTAAGAGGAGGAGACATCTGATTGGCTGTCAGAGTCTCCTCTGGACGCAGCCATGCGTTGGATTGGCTGCACGCCCCTCAGTCAACCTGACATGCTAATGTCATTGAAGTAGACAGTGATAATGTCATCCCAGGTGGATAATGTGTTTTGACTAGGCTCCGATCGGGGGCTGATTGCAGTGATAATAAAGCTGCGGTTAAAGGGGATGATCAACACTGACAACTCACCGATGAATATCTTTATTATTTTCCACTCTAATTTAACATTTTCCTCTAATTTGTCTCCTTTAATCTAACCTTGGTTTAAGCAGGCAGGCATTTAAGAATGAATCCAGATTCAGTGTGACAGCCGCTAGGAAATTACAGCTGCAGATCTGGCAGCTGGAATTATATTGTAATGTGATGTAAGGGAGATCTGTGTGGACATGTGGTGAGGAGTTCATCTCTATGAGCTGGAATTGCCAGAAAACCACCATTTTACACTTTAAAAAAAACAGATGCAGGCACTTGGATTAAAATAAACTTTATGTATTTTCAAGTCTAAAGGGATTGACAGAAGGAGTTGCAAGAATGTTTAGGTATAAAGCTTCCATCAGTTAAATTCTGCTGCTGCAGAACATGGCATACTGTTCTCCCTTTATACACTGCTGTTCTGGGGGGGACAAGTAGTGTGGACTAGTACTTGGAGAGGTCCAAGTTCACCACCTGGGTACTGCGAAGTTTGGAGGGAGTGTGTGGGAGAGAAACTCCCTCTGGGATTTTAGTCTTTGCAGACCATTTACATGCACTAAAACCTAAAGAGCACACTACAGGAGAGGCGAAACCAGGCAGAAGAGGGACACCTTAATAGATGGATGAAGACAACAATGTCACACTTTATAGATTGAAAATAGGTTTATATAATGAATAAAATATAGATCTTGTCTTAAAAATGTCAAATAGTGCTGCAAGGCTGTAATGGTGGTAAACTGGCCCCCAGCTAATATACTAGCCATGCTGTAGCGGACCCAGGTTGGAATCATGCGTACCCTTCATGTGGGTCAACCCAGCTCCCTCATTTGGAATAAATATTTCTAACAAAGGCGAAACTAGCCAATAATAATCTTTTAAAAATGTCAAAAAGTGAAAATTATAATCACCACAGCCAAGGTGATGCATTCAAATGGCATTTATTCTACCAATTAGTGTTGTAGTCAAGACCAGCTTAACCGAGACCAAGGCATGACCAAGACTGGAGTGTACCAAGACCAAGTAAAGACCAAGACCAAGGCAGGGTGAGGCTGAATCAAGACCAGAACCAGACTAGTGTGAATCCAACACTACTTAATACACTAACGACAGAATGTGGAAGATACCATAGTGAATTTGATCTGAAAGATCCACATCATCATGAAAACACCCACATACAAACACCAAGATATCAATTCAACTTCATCATATTTATTAGAAAAAAGTTATTTTTTATTTTCATAAAAAAAATCACTAAATTATGACATTTTTTTGTGGTTTGTGTACCCAAATTTAATTATCTTTGAATTACCCGACATCTTCACTTCACAACCATTTGTGGGCGGGGTCACGAGAGGAGCCTCGTGAGATCTTCAAAGTCAGTGAAGTCACGTCATTGGTTGCATCTGAATCAGGGCATTTTACTACCAATCACATCCCCAGCCACAGGCGTAGTCTTGACCGGTCTCGACATAAAATCTCGAGTCCTATAGGTCAGAGGCCGAGAGTACAAATGCAGTTGATTCTGAGACAAGACCAAGACCTTCAAAAAGTGGTTTCAAGACCGGTCTCGAGTACTACAACAATGCAACCACCAGTGTAAAACTCTGAAATATTCACAGAGAAAAATGACGAAAGCAATGAAAAGATTCTCCTCGTTATGTAGTGAATAATTGTTCAATGATTGTTAGAGGTTTTTCCTACACTCCTGATGAACTGCTGAGACAGCTGCAGAGGCCTCACACCGTCCTGCTTACTTCACACACAGAGACGCAGGTACACAGTATTACACAGCCTGCTCCTTCAGGTCAACACACACTTACAGTGTGTGATGTGCTGCAGCCAGAGAGGCCTCCCTCCATTCAGATGCAGATCTGCGCTCATTAATTCTCATGTTTCAGGGAATTAAACATTATTCTGGAGAAAAGAGCGCGCTGGAGGGAGCCGCTTTAATATGTAAGCCAGATAATAGGAGGAGTGTATTTCTCTCTGACGGACATACATTTATTCACATTTCCCCAGCCAATTTCATTTCAATGTAAAATGAAGAGGCGAGGTTAGAGAGCGCGCAGAGAAGAGTTAGCTAATAGAAAACAATGAGCGCTGCTTTATTCTCCAGAGGCCATTCTGCCGCTGTCAGCGCTCTCGCCCCGGCCCACAATGCTCAGAGACAAAGAGAGAGAGCAGCAGGGCCAAGTGCCTCTTCTAAAACACACAGCAGCTTATTAACCCCAACATGCACACACACGCACACACACAGAGCGCGGCGGCGGGCTGCAGAGGCATATCAGGCAGTAATATATTGAGGTTATATTCAGGTTGTAATGGTGTTATTAAAGCAACAAGCTCAGGCTGAATAGAGAGAAAATCCTATTAAAATAATTATACAGGCCCGGGTGTGTGTGTGTGTGTGTGTGTGTGTGTGTGTGTGTGTGTGTGTGTGTGTGTGTGTGTGTGTGTGTGTGTGTGTGTGTGTGTGTGTGTGTGTGTGTGTGTGTGTGTGTGTGTGTGTGTGTGTGTGTACGTGTGTGTGTGTGTGTGTGTGTGTCCTTGGCTTACTAATGTGTAGTAATTGACTCTGCTAATAGTGATTGCCAGCTAATTTTATTGCAGCTTTTCGTCAGCCTCTCACTTAATTAGAATGTATTGCTGCTACCAGACCTCTTAAGAAATAATTATCCTTACATGTAATTATGCCGTTACATCGTTACAGAAATCATAGTTCTCCTGAAGAGCACTTCAATTGGATTTATTTAAATCTGATTTAATAGATTTCTTTTAAGTAAACGGAATATTTATTTGAACACTTTTGTTAAGTGGCTGTAGTTCTTTCAAATTAAATGAAATGTATCTAGGAAATGCATTAGCGGTTAGTTGATTATTTCCTGTGTGGAATTATGCAGTATTTTTCTTAAAGTGTGCAGTGAAGACGATATATCGGGGGGGGGGGCAATTTAATACAATACCCTGTTCTGTTACCTGTTGTGAACCATTCCATTAAAACATAATAGAATACCATAAGCCAGAAAATAAATGCAGCCGTCATTCATTTGTTTTTTTACAACTGACGTGTGATATTCCTTAAGGTGTGACTTTTTCTGTGGTCTCAAAATACAAAAATCTGCTCATATGATACACAGCTGCATGATTATATTTTGTTCCTACTCATATTCTTTGAAGCGCTGGAGGACAGCAGCGAGAGCGGTGTTGATGAAAAGGCAAGGCACGTTCATTCATACATCACCTTTCAACACAAGGCAAAGGTAAAGAGCTTTACAAAAATGAAAAATATTAAGAGCATTAAGAAACGCCTAAACAATTTAAAATTTAAAAACACTTATTCAAAAGTTAAGAGAATAAAATTAGCATAAATCATGAATAACACTTGTATAAAATACATGAAGGCCTTTACATGTGCATGAAGCACAGGAGTAGCTGTTCCATTACCGGACTGGACTGCAGGTTAACTGTGCACCCTCGCTCAGCAGCTCACCGACAAATAGATAGAGCAGTAACAGTATATTAGGTTGATGTTATATATGGATTGAAAAAATAATTAAAATACAAAGAAAAAGACCAAGGTACATAAAATCCACGGCCTTTCATCTCCATCCAAAGCACAGAAAATACACCAACCGTCTATGATGACTAAGCTTGTTTTTAATTGCAGTGTATTTACTTTAGCCATAGGGAGCATTAGCCGTAGCAGCAGATAGTAGATGTTTCAATATGTGCAACTAGAGATCATTTGTATTCTTCTAACGTCAGAGCACCTGTGAACGGAATTATTGAGGATTTACAAATATTCTTCAGGTATTTCGGTAAACAATTAAATAAAAAGCGATTAGGCATGAGAGGAGGCTTCCCCAGAGACTTTACAACTGCTCATGTGAACAACTCCTCTGCTGTAGTAAAAGGCTGTTCTCAGTTGGCTTATTGTCATTCTCATCATAATTGATTTCACTGTCCTTGCAAACCCCACGTTCATCTTGGATTTATTTGAAGAAAAAAAAAGTATTATTCTAATTATTGTTTTTATTGTTATTATTGTTTTTATTGTTATTATTGTTATTATGCTATTACATTTTTATTTTGTATTTATTCTGTGAGTCTATCTTCTTATTCACCAGTAACATCAGATCCGCACGCAGTTAAAGATGCATGGATGGAATAGGAATTTCTTTAATATGCATTTATTTGTATTGAGTTCTCTTTTTACCAACACATTTGAATATTAGTGCATTATGCATAACAATACTGCACATCTTTGATTTGATTTTTGAAGTACTTTGCAACGCTGAACTGCACATAGTTTTTTTGTACATCCAGATTTAATGTAGATAATTGTTCCATATCTTAACATATAATAGTTTCAATAGTTATTATTTGTTTTGGGTTGTTTAACTGACTTTTTATGTTCTTTGACTGTGTTTATGAAAAGTTATTTGGCAATAAACCTGTTTCTGATTCTGATTATCTCCTCCTTAATGTAATTAATGCAGTGCGACCTTCTGAATAAACTGCACTGCAGCTCAACACTTTTACATTTTGATTCCTTTGTGTCAGTGTGTTAACTAAATGTGCACAATTGCGTATCTAATAAACGCACAGTGACTCTCTTTTTGCTCTGTGTTGGGTCTCCACCGTCTCCTGAGAAACAGATCTGTCTTTCAGCAGCTAAATGTTGTTCAGCAGCTCCACCTGCGCCTGAGTGCTGTTTGTGGAGCAGGTAGTATAAAGGCTTATCAGAGCTTCACAGAAACATCTGCTGCTGAAATAAAAAGAGTTTTGTAGTATAACTCAATATAAACAGTAAAGATGAGCAGAGCAAGGAGACTCCGTGAGTATATCTCTACAACCTGTATCATAAATGTTGTATTTTAGTAGATTTAATTTACACAGATTTAGTAAAAAGTGTTTTACTTTAATGCATCTCCAATGGCTCTAATAGAAAGAGGTTTGCTCACAGAGATTCCTTTAATGTGACACCAGGACAATGCATATGGTTGAGGTTCTTTTTGGTGTTATTATTTTAGGCATTATATCCTTAGACCACGGCATCAAAGGCTATTTCCTTGCAAAATACCCACAATAAAAACCTTCCTGGCATTTTTTGGTTTAGAGCCATATAATGAACAGCTGAGCTGGATCAGATTGATATCTTACACACTCTTTTTGTGGCTGTTGCAGTTGATGGCGGTCTTGAACCTGCTTCCACACACACAATCTTTTCCTAACATTACAACCTGCTCGGTCCTCTGTGTGTTCAGCCTGCTCACTGGGAATGAAAAGATTTAGTTTGGTCATTTTTCGTCCCGCTTTAGCAGAGCATTCCAGCACTTTCTAATTTACAGGAAATTTGAGAAAATTGTTCCATTCCATTTTCCCTGCCTGCTGTTTGTCACTGTGTGTGTGTGTGTGTGTGTGTGTGTGTGTGTGTGTGTGTGTGTGTGTGTGTGTGTGTGTGTGTGTGTGTGTGTGTGTGTGTGTGTGTGTGTGTGTGTGTGTGTGTGTGTGTGTGTGTGTGCGCGCTGATAGACATCAGGAAGCCAGATAGCTGAAGGCTGAAGGCATTAAGAGAGGAGAGGAGGACATTAATCTGAAGAAAATTAAAATCTGGAGCGGTGCGTTTAGGATGGAGAGCGACCGCCACTTCTGATAAGAAGTGGTTAAGGAGAGCACAGATTTAGATAAATGGGCAGGAGAGATGGAGGAAAGGAGGAGGAGGAGGAGGAGGAGGAGGAGGAGGAGGAGGAGAGCTGGAGGGAAGGAGAGGAGAGGTGGTGAGTAAAGGTAGATCAAGAGGAGTTAGGTAATGGAAAGGATAGAGGAAGAATACTGACAAATGGAAGAAAGAAGGGATAGAGGAGGATAATAAAGGAGGAGAGAATTAAAGGATGGAGGAAAAGAAGTGAGGACATGGGTGGAGGGCGGATAGAAGGAGAATGAAATGAAAGGAATGAGGGGAATGAGGGGAGAAGTGAGGTGCAAAAAAGGGACTGAAAAGGAGAGAGAAAGAGAAGAAAGGAAGAAAGGAAAGAAAGAGAGGAGAAAAGTGTGTGTGTGTGTGTGTGTGTGTGTGTGTGTGTGTGTGTGTGTGTGTGTGTGTGTGTGTGTGTGTGTGTGTGTGTGTGTGTGTGTGTGTGTGTGTGTGTGTGTGTTATGCAGCACATGTAGATAGCAGTGGCTCTGTGGTCTCGAGCATCAATAACATCAGGTTATCTGCAGCATGGTCTGGTCACACACACACACACACACACACACACACACACACACACACACACACACACACACACACACACACACACACACACACAAACACACACACACACACACACACACACACACACACACACACACACACACACACATTGAGTGATAGCGGTGCCACAGAGGTGGCTGTCTGAGGTTAGCAGAGCTGTGCTCAACAGAATGTTGTAGATTTAAGACTGCGGCCAGTCGACAAGATGTGGAGCAGATTCTCTGCAGCCGCTGCCCAGCCTGCAGAGGATCACACATACATCATATATGGAGCTGTTGCTAAACTCTGAATTTATTTGCATCTAAATAAAGACAGATAGTAAAGCTTAAGGGGGTGAAAATAATTGTAAATTACTTTGTTTTCTAATTTTAAAGTTGTTTTGATAAAAAGTATAAATGATGATGTAACTTCATTTGGTATTTACCTAATTAATAGATTTAACATGTGTATCACAATGTCTGGTTTTACACTTTCAGGAACAGTTTCCTTAAGATGAACCACCTACGATGAGAGAAAACTGAAGTGGCTATGTGTATTTGCAATTTAACTTCATTTACCATATTGATTTTATAATATAGTAACAATGTTTTTTGCTTGTTTTTATTGTATAGTTTTTTATTTGTGGTAACCTCACCTCGAGTATTTCCTATTTGTCATAGGAGCATTAAACTTGCAATATTATGTTGTGTGTGTGTCAGACACAGTGTGTGAGCAGCTGTCTGACACCTCTTTAACACCACAGTCAGTGTTCGGACCACTTTATTCAGGAGGAAAGCTCCATAATGGATTGTGGGATCAGTCAGGTACTCTAAATGTGTGTTTGTCAGGTGGACTGACAGCTCTAGACCACACACACACACACACACACACACACAGACACACACACACCCACACACACACACACACACACACACACACACACACACACACAAACACAGAAACACACACACACGCGCACACACACACACACACACACACACACACACACACACACAATCACTCTTTCACATGGTCTACCAGCCTTGACTCTGGGCTTCAAAGCTTTGTTCTGAGTGATTGACTGGCCACTGACTGCCTGACAGTGTGTGTGTGTGTGTGTGTGTGTGTGTGTGTGTGTGTGTGTGTGTGTGTGTGTGTGTGTGTGTGTGTGTGTGTGTGTGTGTGTGTGTGTGTGTGTGTGTGTGTGTGTGTGTGTGTGTGTGTGTGTGATGACCGTGCTCTGAGCCAAGTAGCTACTACTGAGAAGTCAGTTGTGTTATATCGTTGGGATTATTGAGTGGAGATAAACCTTTCATTCCTCTTTTTTTTCTATGTGAAACCTCAGTATTATTTAGCATTAATTGCACGAGGTCTCTTGTTAGGAAAGTATAACTATGAAGTGTTCCCTCATACACACCACCAAGGTGTTTCCTGTGTGGTCATTCTCACTATATACATGAACTATTACAACAATATAGTTACTTAACGAAAAACATTGATAGTATTTAGATTACGGTTAGACTTGTAATGAGGAAAAATACATGATATTTACATATGAATGTTTACTACTGGAACATATCAAAATGAAGAACACCTGTTCCTCTGACATTGGTCAGCAGTGCATATATTCTCTGGCAATAATATGAATTCCCAAAATATATGTTGAAGCTACTATAATATTTTGAGGAACATCATTTAGAAAATAAATCCATTTCTCACTTATTCTAAGAATATACTCAACCCACTTAAAAGAGTTCTTAAATTATCCGGAAATTATGTGGTAATAAAATTAACAAATTTGATCTCGTTCAGATTAATGTTGTTAAGTTTTTTGTTATTCTTTGGGGAATGCTGCTGTGTTAAATATCCTACTTGGGTTGCCATATTTTGCTGTCCAACATGGTGGACCGACTCGCGCTAGCGCAGTGCAAATTGGGCAGACCTGAAAATTGGGTAGTTACAGATGCGTGACCTCCACTCATTGTGACCATCACTTGACCGACAAAACATTGCAAAACCATCCATCCATCGATCTTCTCCTGCTTTTCCGTCAGGGTCGCGGAGGTATCAGCTCCAGCAGAGAGCCCCAAACTTCTCTTTCCCTGGCCACATCAACCAGCCTGGGGGATTCCAAGGCGCTCCCAGGCCAGCGAAGAGATATAATCCCTCCACCTGGTCCTAGGTCTACCCCTCAGTCTCTTCCCAGCTGGACGTGCCTGGAACACCTCCCTAGGGAGGCGCCCAGGTGGCATCCTCACTAGGTGCCCGAACCACCTCAACTGGCTCCTTTCAACGCGAAGGAGCAGCGATTCTACTCCGAGTCCCTCCCGGATGACTGAACTTCTCACCTTCTCCCTAAGGGAGATGCCAGCCACCCTGCAGAGAAATCCCATTTCGGCCGCTTGTATCCGTGATCTCATTCTTTCGGTCATGACCCATCCTTCATGACCATAGGTGAGGGTAGGTGTCAGGATCTCAGTTTCTGTATTTTTAGTTTACGGTTTTACCTTGAAATGTGTCTTGGCTTGTTTAATTCCTGTCTTTAGTTTCCCTCCTTTCTGATTGTCTGATCGTGCTCACCTGTTGCCCCTTTGTTTCTCCTCCCCCTTCCCAGCTGTTTCTTTTTTTGTGATTACCCTCCTCTGTATTTAGTCTGGTCTTTCCTTTGTGTTCTTTGTCGCGTCGTCATCGTTATTTGCCGTTTGCCTCTGTCCTGAACCCTTTTTGGATCTCCCGTCAGCCCTCCCTCGTCCACTGGTTTGACCGTGTTTTAATTTGATACTTTTCTTTCGTTCTACCTTTTGTCAGCATTTTTGTTAACCGCTTTTATATCAATAAAAGCTCGCCCTCTGTTACATTTGAACCCCTGCCTCCTCTATTGCTTCTGCACCGGGGTCCTTCCTCCAATGCTGACAGTAGGAACGAAGATGGCCCGGTAGACAGAGAGCTTTGCCTTCTGGCTCAGCTCTCTTTTCGTCACAACGGTGTGGCAAAGCGACTGCAGGTACCGCTCCCGCTGCTCCGATTCTCCGGCCCATCTCACGCTCTATTGTTGCCTCACTCGAGAACAAGACCCCAAGATACGTGAACTCCTTCACTTTGGGTAAGGCTTCATTCCCTACCCGGAGTGGACAGTCCATCGGTTTCCTCCTGAGAACCATGGCCTCAGATTTGGAGGTGCTAATCCTCATCCCAGCCGCTTCACACTTGGTCGCGAACCGATCCAGTGAGTGCTGAAGGTCACAGACCGATGAAGCCATTAGGACCACATCATCTGCAAAAAGCAGTGGTGCAATCCTTAGCCAACCAAACTGCAGACCCCCTCCCCCACGACTACGCCTCGAAATCCTGTCCATGAACATCACAAACAGGATTGGTGAGAAAGCGCAGCCCTGGCGGAGGCCAACCCCCACCGGAAATCGGTCCGACATGCTACCGAGGACCCGGACACAGCTCTCGCTTTGGGAGTACAGAGATTGGATGGCCCTGAGTAGACACCCTCAAACCCCATACTCCCGCAGCACCTCCCACAGTATCTCCCTGGGAACCCGGTCATACGCCTTCTCCAAATCCACAAAGCACATGTAGACCGGATGAGTGTACCCCCAGGCCCCCTCCAGGATCCTTGCGAGAGTAAAAGGCTGGTCCATCATTCTACGACCAGGACGAAAACCTCAATCTGAAGTTCGACAATCGGCCGGACCCTCCTTTCCAGCACCTTAGAGTAAACTTTCCCGGGGAGGCTGAGTAATGTGATGCCTCTGTCATTGGCACGCACCCTCTGATCCCCCTTTTTAAAAAGGGGAACCACCACCCCGGTCTGCCACTCCTTCGGTACTGTTTCCGACTTCCATGCAAATTGATGAGACGTGTCAACCATGACAGTCCCTCAACACCCAGAGCCTTCAGCATTTCTGGATGGATCTCATCCACCCCCGGGGCTTTGCCACTGTGGAGTTGTTTAACTACCTCAGTGACTTCCCCCCTTCAGATTGGAGTTGATCCCCCTTCATACTCCAGCTCCGCCTCTCACATAGAGGGCAGAGGGATAACAGGGATAACATATCCCGGAAGGCCTCCTTCTTCAGTCGGACGGCTTCCCTGACCACCGGTGTCCACCAGGAGGTTCGAGGGTTACCGCCCCTTGATGCACCTAAGGCCTTGAGACCACAGCTCCCCGCGGCAGTTTCAGCAATGGAGGCTTTGAACACCACCCACTCTGGCTCAATGTCCCCAGCCTCCACAGGGATGCCTGAAAAGCTCCGCCGGAGGTGTGAGTTGAAGGCCTCCTGTACTTGGGATTCCTCCAGACGTTCCCAGTTCACCCGCACTACACATTTGGGTGTACCAGGTGTGTCCAGAGGCTTCCCCTGCCACTCGACACCACCAGATGGTGATCAGTTGACAACTCCGCCCATCTCTTCACCCGAGTGTCCAAAACATGCGGCCTCAGGTCCGATGATATGATAACAAAATCGATCATGGACCTTCTGCCTAGGGTGCTCTGGTACCACGTACACTTATGAGCATCCTTATGTTCGAACATGGTGTTTGTTATGGCCAATCCATGACTAGCACAGAAGTCCAGTAACAAACCACCACTCCGGTTCAGATCAGGGGGGCCGTTCCTCCCAATCACGCCCCTCCAAGTGTCTCCATCATTGCCCACGTGTGCGTTGAAGTCTCCCAGCAAAACTAAGGAGTCCCCTTCAGGAGCCCGATACAGGACTTCTTTCAGGGTCTCCAAGAAGGCTGAATACTCTGAACTGCTGTTTGGTGCATAAGCACACACAACAGTCAGAGTTTTCCCCCCCATGACCCGCAGGCGTAGGGAGGCGACCCTCTCGTCCACTGGGGTAAACTCCAACAAAGCGGCACTCAACCGGGGGCTTGTGAGTATCCCCACACCCGCTCGGCGCCTCACTCCTTGGGCAACGGAGAAGAATAGAGTCCAACCCCTATCAAGAAGTAAGGTTCCAGAACCGACACTGTGTGTAGAGGTGAGCCCCACCCGATCCAACTGGTAACGCTTCACCTCCCGCACAAGCTCCGGCTTCCTCCTGGCCGGGTATCCTCGCTTTCATGTTTGTTTTTCATGAGGTCTTTTGAACCAATCTTAGTCTGGCCCCTTACCGCAAATACTGATCTGAAATAATATCTGAAGGAGCCATGTGATCACATTGTGAAAATAAGCAGATAAATCATTTTAGGTAAGATTGCAACAGCAAAGACAGTTGGCCAACTATGCAGCATTTCATACAAGCAGCACTTTTCGTAAATGCTGCAGATGTTTCCTCAAGTTGATGAATGTTTCCTAAATGCAGCATGTATTGTCAAGTTGGTGAGGATGTTTCTTCATTTGCATGTGTTTTGGCACATTTATGTTTTTATATTTGCATCGTTCCTGAAACTGGTCCCTTGTAGCACGTGTGCACCTGTCGGCCACCATACTCACACTATGACTATGTTGACATCAATCATAAATGTAGCGCTCAGGGTGGAGGGAAGGCATAGTGTAAGTGAGGGAGAAGAGTTTAAGTCCAATCCTTTTTGCAAGAATATTTAGTTGGTCTTGAACTTTTTATTAGAATTGTATCGACCTTCTTGCCTGGTGCCAGGGGGGTTCTAAACCCTACGAGTTAACATCTGTGACAATATGTTGTCCTTCAGAGTGAGTCCCGGGTCACTGAGTTGGTCTGAGAGCGGCTATTAGCTGTCAGTGCGACTGAACCAGCAGGAAGGTAATGTGGAGATGCTACAGGCCAGGCTGACAGCTGTGTGTCTGGGCAGGTCATACAGGACGTGAGTTACAGTGTGGAGGTGTGCATGATGAGGTGTGTTTAGGGGCTATTTGGTGGTGTGCAGGTGATTTTCAGTGATAGGGTTAAGGTTGGCTAGCTTTCCATTAGCCTGGACAGCATTCAGTCACCTTCACTTTCACCCTTCCTCAGGCCATACATTAACATTCACTCTATCTCTGCTGTGTGTGTGTGTGTGTGTGTGTGTGTGTGTGTGTGTGTGTGTGTGTGTGTGTGTGTGTGTGTGTGTGTGTGTGTGTGTGTGTGTGTGTGTGTGTGTGTGTGTGTGTGTGTGTGTGTGTGTGTGTGTGTGTGTGTGTCTTTCTGTTATATTTCCAGTCTGTGTTTTCCGTGTCTGTGTATGTGTCAGATTGTGTGCCAGTGAGTGTTAATCTGCACAATATTGCCTCCATGAAATTGACATTTGACAGTAATTGTGTAGAGACAGCGATCGAGTCCATCCCCTGCTCTGATTGGATGAGGATATTACACAGACACACACACCCTGTGACCGGTCACACTTCCTGCCTGTTAACGGCACAAATAAAGCGTCGAAACAAATCCCCACAGTTTTACCCGGGATGGAGGGATGGAAAGAGGAAGAGGTGGATGATAGATTTCCTAAACACTATAAAACTGTTTGGAGCGAAGCAAGAACTGATAAGGGAAGGATAAGAGGCAGGACAGGTAGATTTAAAGTATATGTTAGAGACATATTTTCTCACTTTTTGGGATCTGAGTGAACTTAATTTAGCTGTTGCTGTTGTGATTACTTCTGACTAATGTCCTTTTTCACATGTCACCGCACTTACTTCCTTTTTGTTAACTGATGAACTTTTTGTTATTTCAGTTTTACATGCACAGTTCTGGTAATATAAATGACACTCCACGTTCCAGATGTTTCACTGGTTGTTATAGTTATACTTATAATTATAGGATAAGATTAATCATTTCTGTACGATGAATGAAAAGCCAGAGCTGGAAGCTGGTTAGCTTAGCATAGCCTAAATATTCCTAGCCTGGATCTCTACAAAATAACTCTCTAGCATGGTCTAGCTGTACAAAAAGGTGGTCTTTAGCTGTGATTTCATCGAATGATCTGCTCTATCCAATTATCTTGTCTCACTGCATTTCCTTTCCAATATGCAGATAGTAGATCAGCTGTTGGATGTCGCAGCACTACTTGAAACTGCTGTGTTCACAGAGACTTAGGAATTATTTCAGTCTAACAGAGGAACCACTGTACTTTGTGATTTGTATGATGTAGTGTATGGAATGGTCTTGATAGCTGTCATTTCTTTCAAATCTGGGTTGAGAGAAAAAGTGTTGCGATAGCTATCAACGGTTTCTATTCAAGCACGCATTGTCTGTAAAGTCAAATGTCGTTATGGGTCTGCAGTGTTTTAAATCCACCTGGAACCTCAGATGAGGTGGTTCTAAAAAATGTGATAGTACAATCCACAATTATTTGTAAACCAATAAAGAGCAAGTCGGTTTGAGTCTTATCATACAGTTAAAGTGTTGTTTTTTAAGGCTTTATTCCATCACTTGTTCACTTTCTAAACAGTATTCACTGTGTGGAGAGTATTTCATCAATAACTCTAAGTAAAATAGTCCTTCAAAGATGTGGAGAATTTTCTATTTGTTATTTATCATGGGGACACTTTTAAAACTGCGTCTCCGTTGAAAGAACAACGCAGTGGAGATCCTACGCCCAAGAAGGTTAATAATAGAGAGACCTGAAGTCCCCAATGAGGAGAAGGAACAGGGGTGAGGGCAGGAGGGTGGGAGGCTAACGAGATGGATGCGCTAACAGCCTTACCGAGTAGTTAGAGAGTGCGTTGTGAGAGTAGCATTTTGCTAGTTGAGACGTTTCTGCACTAGGATATCATTGACTCCATCAAACAAATTTCAGGAAGAGTGACAAGAGGAGAAGCGGATGCTGCTATTCTCTTTATCAAGAAATTATGCATTCTGTCATATCACAGTAATAACACGTGCGTGTAGGCCAGACACTGACTGACATGTTCCTCCCTCGTCCAGATCTCATTGCCCTCCATTTATTTGTTCATGCAGAATTAAAACTCTGGCATTTTATGATTCCAGTATTTTGTGATTATAAAAGACCATTCTGGCCACCTTAAGACATTTTCACCTGACAATTAGTGTGTCTGCTCTCTCTGTCTCGGTCTTTCTCTCTCGATCTCTCACTCCGTCTGTCGCTCTCTGTGTTTCCTTCCACCTCTAAGCACCTTGGACAGGACCTACAGCCATTCCAGTGCTGATTAAAGCTAATAATTAGCTGTGTGTGTGTGTGTGTGTGTGTGTGTGTGTGTGTGTGTGTGTGTGTGTGTGTGTGTGTGTGTGTGTGTGTGTGTGTGTGTGTGTGTGTGTGTGTGTGTGTGTGTGTGTGTGTGTGTGTGTGTGTGTGTGTGATTTTTATCATAGTTTTGAGGACATCCTATTCTTCTCCAATCATCAGGCAGCTCCCTGTGGGCAGACACTAATTAAAATCAATAGTCTCCTCGGACTGACACTGAAGGCTCGCCTTCAATGAATCAACACGACCCAGAAAATATTCACTTTCTTTAAATCCCTCTGCTTTCACTATGAGAGACTCATTTGAAAGAAAATAGAAGACTATTGGTCAAATACAAATGGTACTGATCCATAAATGCAGCTGTTTGCTGTCTAAATGTAAACCTGGTATGTCCCTGCTAATAAAGCCTGCTGGTGACAGTGAAGTCTCTGTTAGCTGGCTGGGTGAGGGGATGAGGGGGGAGGACAGGGGTGAGGTAGAAGGTCACAGGGACCTTGTTGACCTGGAGATGTGCTCTGAGATAAACACACAATCCTTTTGTATAAACACAACAGGCAACAGCAGTGAAGTACTCCTTTACAGCGCTGCGGACAATACAGTGACTATAGACTGAAAGAGCTGTGGTAGTCATGTGGTTAGACAAAACCAGAGGATAGGGGTTCTAAATATGAAGGAATCCAACAAAGAAGAAAAGTCTAAAAAGACAGGGATGGGTCATTACCAGGTAAATAAAGTACCTGCTTCAGTAACATTGGTAAATGAATTGATTGAAATAATTTGGAATTTTCAACACTGATGCACAATCACGTTAGTGGCCCTGTCTGGTAAAGCTTTGTTCGAACAATAGTTTCACTATTTCAGTTTATTTTGTACTAGCATGATAGATATTAGTTGGCCAGGAACTTGTATTCTCCACCTGCATCTCAGTCTGGTACGGAAACCACACGGTTAAGGACCAGAAATCACTGCAGAGGGTGGTGAAGAACACCCAACGCAGCCTATGAGAAGCGGTGCCAGCAAAGGGCGCGGAACATCATTAGAGACTCTTCCCACCCCAACCATGCACTGTTTATCCCCCTACGTGGCACTCGCTCTGGGACACTCTACCGCAGCCTCCTGGGTAAAACCAATAGGACCACGCACAGCTTCTTCCCTTCAGCAGTCAGACTGCTGACAACGAACCCCTCGGCTCAGTCTGATGAATGGAGTGAGAAAAAAACAACTTGTTTTTCACCCTAATGATTAAAATACGGGCTATAAAGCATTCATACTGGGTAGTTGATGTAGCTAAAAAAATGATGCTCTGATATACAGTCATCTCTTTCCCAATGTAAGTCAATGGAAAAAAGTATTTTTGATCACACGCTGCCACGGAAGTTATAGTACCGCCGTTTGGTCACTGAGTAAATATGCTTCAACATCCGGCGCTCTTCCTGGGGTTTGGGTTGGAGCTGTGTGTGTACTTGCAGTTGTGTTTGAACAGGCAGTCAGCAACGCTGCCCTGAGGGGCTCTGGTGCTGAGGACCAGGGTGGAGGATGTGATGTTTCCCACCCACACTGCCTGGGGTCTGACCATCAGGGGTTTCTTCAGGAGGCCTTGATTCATAGAGTTTCCTCCCCACACCACAACCCCCTTACAGGAGGTCCAACAAACCAGTAAGAGTTAAAAGAAGAAACAAGAATATAATCCCTCACTAGCTTGCCAGTGAAAATCATTCCATTTAAATGCATTCAGTTAACCCAGAAGCACCCAGTTCTACTCCTGGTTACTCAGGATACTTTTCATTGTTCCTTTTTACCACCTAGAAGGTGTTATTTTATTTTTAAAAGTCCATGTGGGCAGGATATGCAATCATTCCACCATTATCCAATTGGTCTGACAGATTTTCCAAGTATTTGGAAGTTTCTATCACATTTGCCATGAATGCTGGTTCAAAAGCATTTCAACATTGACAGGACTTACGCTATATACGTATACTCAAAACCCAGAACAGTTTTCCCATAAACAGTACAATACAGGATAATAAAGTCAGCAATGTCCATCCAAAGATATTGATTTCACCGACAGCAGTTAGGTCCATGATAGAATATCAGGGATAATAGTATTGCCTGTGAGGCATAAACAGCTGTGTGTGGTGGCCCCTTGCACTGTGTGTGTATTGCTGAGGTGTTAATAGTGGGTGGATGTAGGTGATAGCAGTGTAGCAGGGTTTAGTCCCATCCCACATATTAGCTGCTGCTTCCTATCCATCCATCACACAGAGCAGCTCTGAAACACATCAGCAAATACACACATTCATCAAAGCGTCTGAAGATGGCAACACACACACACACACACACACACACACACACACACACACACACACACACACACACACACACACACACACACACACACACACACACACACACACACACACACACACACACACACATCTCAGCCAGACATACAGTAAGTGCTTCAGTGGGATTGCTGTGAGAACAGCCACACACACACACACACACAACACACACACACACACACACACACACACACACACACACACACACACACACACCCACACACTCACACACACACAAACACACACACACACACACACACACACACACACACACACACACACACACACACACACACACACACACATACACAAACACACACATA
This sequence comes from Eleginops maclovinus, assembly GCF_036324505.1. Classification (NCBI taxonomy): domain Eukaryota; kingdom Metazoa; phylum Chordata; class Actinopteri; order Perciformes; family Eleginopidae; genus Eleginops; species Eleginops maclovinus. Next base: position 25,452,420 of record NC_086371.1, read on the forward strand.
CACAAACACACACCCCTGTCTGTAATAGTGTTGTGGTTGACAGACTTGTATGTGATGAATTGTATGTCTCTTCCAGACTTCTCAAAGTTAATTTTCTAAAGACTGCTGCCCATTGGAGAGGAGAGGAGATGATAGGAGACTGGTCAGTGTGTGTGTGTGTGTGTGTGTGTGTGTGTGTGTGTGTGTGTGTGTGTGTGTGTGTGTGTGTGTGTGTGTGTGTGTGTGTGTGTGTGTGTGTGTGTGTGTGTGTGTGTGTGTGTGTGTGTGTGTGTGTGTGTGTGTGTGTGTCTGTGTCTGTGTGTGTGTGTCTGTGTGTTTGGGATGAGATGTCAGTATCACTCAGCTGGCTTACTATCTGAGTGTCTTCACCAGTGCAGGCGGTTGTTTCGACGAAAAGCACCCCCCTTAGAACCATGTTGTGTCACCAAGTGAATAATGTGGGTTATTTTTAGTGGATGTATGGCAGCTGTGGAATGTCCAAGGTGATTTTTGTGCAAAATTGGTGTGGTGTACAGGAACTGATGAGTTTCACACTTAAAAAAGACCACCTGATAACAGCATGCACTGAATAAACTGAAACGTTGACTTCAATTAAATGTAATACGTCTACAAATGTCACATTTCAACTAACTGTATTAAGTTAGTTGAAATAATATTAAGTTGAACCTAATATGTTTTATTTAAACTTCATATAATACTAAAATACATTTATGTGAAACCTTTTGGCATTTAATTAAAGTCAACGTTTCAGTTTTTTCACTGTGTAGTTAGTGGTCTCTTGAACGATGAGAGCTAAACCACAGCAACACAACACTGAATCTGAAGGGGAGGCTGAATCCAAATCATAATGTCATAGTAGTAGCCAATTAGCTCTCATGGTATGTTCAAAGAAGGAACCGATGTTTGTTGATTCGGGTTCCACCAGAAGGATAGACTGTTTTTACAAAGTTTTGTTGGTGAAGATAAGTTATTGTGTTAAGCTTAATTTTTGGAACAGTGATGGAATCGGATGCAAGTTTAATGGACAACAGTTATGGAAAATAAATGGTCTGTGTGTTGTTTCAGACTTTCTGTTCACCCGACAAACTAAAGTGTGTCACATGATCACAGGTGGAAAATATGGTTCACCGTCTTGCTGCTGCAGGTTCTGGTGTCCTTTCTGTTCTTGGGTCTGTGTTTTTCCTTTCAAATAACTCGCAGACAATGCGGCGCACAAAGGATAAATTGGAGAGAGGATTTATATATTTATAATTAGTTTTGATTTCTTAATCTCGTTTTTATTATATTGTGAGTAAATGAAAGGAAAGTAAGACAAGAGAATAGAAACTAGAACAATAACTGTAGCCTCCTAGTGGATTATTTTGTCATTATTGTACAGTTTACTTTTCTTAATTTCAGGGGGGTCTAATTTGTGCTTTATAACTTGGCTGATATTTTTAGAAAGCTACTTGGAGAAACCAAACCCAAGCAGTGAAACATGGTACCACAGTAACAGGAGCAGCCACAACTCATGATCAAGACACCTCTCATACCTGAGACACCAAAACTTCAGAAAGGATGCCCCGGATGCCGAGTTAAGGGACATTTACCTGACTCTGCTACATTCATATTCAAATAGTAATTAAAGCAGTGTCACATTTACAGTTACATTGAAATTTCATATTTTTTCCCAAATTAGTTTGATCTACTTTGTCCAATTTATCTCTGGTTTAGTTATAGAGATCTATCCCTGAGGTAGCTTTACTGTAGTTCAACTTCTTCCTGTGCCAAGTCATCGTTAGCTTCAGCAACAGTGACAACTTGTCATTATCTCCTCTTTCACTGTGTGTGTGTGTGTGTGTGTGTGTGTGTGTGTGTGTGTGTGTGTGTGTGTGTGTGTGTGTGTGTGTGTGTGTGTGTGTGTGTGTGTGTGTGTGTGTGTGTTTGACAAAGTGCTGCCATTATCCCCCTCTGACAAAAACCTCTCTGAGGCCAATTGCTAGAAATGATTTCAACAATGGAGCACGCCAAATGTCAGCATTTACTAATTATGTTTATGCTAATTGTTAATTAGTGTCTTAATGGGATGATCTTAATTAACAAGAGGGTTTTGGGGCTGCCGCTGGCAACAAGCCTGCCATAAAGGAGATGTAATTGCTGCACAGAGCTTGATGAACATGGATTTATTTGGCATTTTAACTACAGTGCTTGTCGTTTTATTCTATGATGGATAGAATAGACAAACAGCGAAGAGAAAAAGAGAGAAGAGAGGAGGCCTGTGTGTGTGTGTGTGTGTGTGTGTGTGTGTGTGTGTGTGTGTGTGTGTGTGTGTGTGTGTGTGTGTGTGTGTGTGTGTGTGTGTGTGTGTGTCTGTGTGTGTGTGTGTGTGTGTGTGTGTGTGTGTGTGTGTGTGTGTGTGCCAACAGGGGGCGAAAGAGACGAGGGAGCGATACAGGGAGATAAACACAAGAAGAAGCGGTAGACAGAAGGCGGAAAGAAGAGTGAGAGAAGAGACGAGTTAGCGGGAGACAGAGAGAGAGAAAGCGGAGGGAAGAGTGAGGGGAGAAACAAGTTAGCGGGAGACAGCGAGAGAAGGCGGAGAGAAGAGTGAGGGGAGAAACAAGTTAGCGGGAGACAGCGAGAGAAGGCGGAAAGAAGAGTGAGGGGAGAAACAAGTTAGCGGGAGACAGAGAGAGAGCAGGCGGAGAGAAGAGTGAGGGGAGAAACAAGTTAGCGGAGACAGCGAGAGAAGGCGGAGAGAAGAGTAAGGGGAGAAACAAGTCAGCGGGAGACAGAGAGAGAAGGCGGAGAGAAGAGACGAGTTAGCGGGAGACAGAGAGAGAAGACGGAGAGAAGAGTGAGAGAAGAGACAAGTTAGCGGAAGACAGAGAGAGAAGGCGTAGAGAAGAGTGAGGGGAGAAATGAGTTAGCGGAAGACAGAGAGAGAAGACGGAGAGAAGAGTGAGAGAAGAGACGAGTTAGCGGAAGACAGAGAGAGAAGACGTAGAGAAGAGTAAGGGGAGAAACGAGTCAGCGGGAGACAGAGAGAGAAGGCGGAGAGAAGAGACGAGTTAGCGGGAGATAGAGAGAGAAGACGGAGAGAAGAGTGAGAGAAGAGACGAGTTAGCGGAAGACAGAGAGAGAAGACGTAGAGAAGAGTGAGGGGAGAAACGAGTTAGTGGGAGACAGAGAGAGTAGGTGGAGCACCAATGAGCACCTTCACATGTGTGTGAGAATGGCCCTGACACCATTTCAGCCCCGATTTAAAGTCCTGGCCGAACAGGCTAGAGCTCAGTCCTCTCACTGAACTAAAGACAGTCAGTGAGGGAGTGGAATATAAGAGGAACAGACAGACAAACCTTAAAACTGTTCAATTGTTATGATGTGTTCGGACTGATCTGTTCTATAACTGGCTGAAACTGTTAAGATGTGGTTAACAAAGAGAAAGGGAAACTCCAGCTGCTGCTGCTGCTGCTGCACTTTATGTCATCTTTCTAAAGCTCTTTAAAGATGCACACATTTTCAAAAGGTATTTATTTATTTTCTCTATTTTATTTTAAATGCAGCCCGAGTGGAACATTAAAAATATCTACAGTATTATTCTGTATAGCTGTAGGCTATAGTTCAAGGGACAATAAATATTGTTGTTTTTGAGTTGTACTTTGTTTGATGAGACAGTCAGTTGTTGATTACAGGCAGACAGTGATACAGCTACTAGGTCACAGCTAATGTATATCACACTCATTCATAACGCCAGTTAGACATTTTGATGTTCCGGACCTTTGCTTGAGGAAATTTTCCCTAACTGGACCTCATTGAATGTTAGTTGAATACCCCTGCCCTAAGTCATCTGCGTCAAACTTAAGGTCCGCGGGCCAAACCGGCCCGCAAACTCATGTTATGTGGCCTGGGAGAGTTTTCAAAGTATATAATGTTTATTATATGGCTACACGCCGCTTTACAGAAGCTCGTTGCTCATAAACTACATGTCCCACAATGGATCTCGTTTTGTGACATGCGCACTGAAGCGACTTCAGTCACTGATTGAGGCAGTGAGTGACAGAGTGACAGCTGAACAGCGACATTATGTTCTAGCCATTCTCCACTTTTGTGATTTGAGAAAGACATGAGGTCTTGACTTGCAGCTTATGAATTCGTTTTCTCTATATTCAGACGATGAATACTTCTCCTCACCGCCCCTCCTCGTCCCTGAAAATAATGAGTGACAGGTGATACACCAGGGTCTGGAACAGAGGGTTTTCAAAGTCTTGGCTTTCAGTCTATTCAAATATTGAAAAATTCAAATTATGAATACTTAAATAGTGCTTGATCTAAAATAAATAAATTAAAAAAAACAAGGCTAATTTAATCTAATCAATTCATTTTTTAAACAAGTTGTACAAGTGTTGTAGTTGTTGAATTTTTTCCCTTGCAATTGTTTGCCCTAGACTTCTGCTTTCAGATGTAGATATTACCAAAAGCAAGAATTATCCAATGCAGAGGCAATAATGTAATAATACATTATTTTATATATATAATACGGTTATATTTTCTTAAAGTTAAAACCGGCCCTTTGAGTGCAACCATAATGCTAATGTGGCCCGCGATGAAATTGAGTTTGACCCCCCTGGTCTATGTCAAGATTGGTTTAGATGTTGGTGTTGGTCGGGTCCAATCTGACACCCACCAGACTGAAATCTGTCTGAGTCAAAATGGCCACAATATTGAGAAAAGTCATTAGAGCAGCAGCCGTTAGTCAACCAGTCGATTGACAGAAAGATAATTTAATAATTTAATTACAAATTTTATTACATTTTCATTTAAGTATTATTGACTCTGCAGTGGTAGGGTGTATAAGGGATTGACAGTAGGAGGAGTACAGAGTGCTGGTGGAGGATTTTGTGGAGTGGACAGGGAAAAATTATCTGCTTCTGAATGAGGCCAAGACCAGAGAGATGGTCATTGACTTCAGGAAGAAAAGGACGTCTTCACTGCCCCTGTGCATTCTGGGAGAGGATGTGGCTGTGGTGGAGGATCAAAAGTGCACCTTGACAACAGACTGAACTGGAGGGCCAACACTGACGCTGTGTACAAGAAGGGGATGAGCCGACTCTATTTCCTGAGGAAGCTGAGATCCTTCAACGTGTGCAGCAAGATGTTGGAGATCTTCTACCAGTCTGTTGTTGCTAGTGCACTCTTCTTTGCTGCCGTCTGCTGGGGGGAAAGCATCAGAGCCGGTGACACCAGCAGGATCAATAAACTGATCAGGAAAGCTGGGTCTGTCATCGGCATCAAACTGGACCCTTTTGAGGCTGTGGTGGAGAGGAGGGCTCTCAACAAACTGTTGTCCATCATGGGACCCCACCCACCCTCTCCACCTGCAGCTGGACAGACAGCGGAGCTCCTTCTCCAACAGACTGCTCCAGCTCCGCTGTCACAAGGACAGGTACAGGAGAACATTCCTGCCCACTGCAATAACCCTGTACAATAACTCCCCTCTGCCTGAGAGAACTCACTGCTCCATAGCCTCTCTGTGAACTGGACTTAACATGCACTCCTTTACACTTAACATTGTACATTTACAGTCTACTGATTTACATTATTGTCTTTTTGTATATTTGTATATTTCTCATTTTTATTCATTTTTATTTTTATTTTTTAGTTCTAATTATTTGTATTTGTTTTGCTTCTCTTTGTATTTCTCTGCTGCAACAAAAACATTTCCCAGTTTGGGATAAATAAAGTACTTCTGATTTTGATTGCAAAAGTGTCAGTAATTGCAATTTTCTGCCTCTCAAATATGAGTCTTTCTGTTTGTTTAATGTCATATTTAAGTCATATCTTTGGCAACTGGACTGACATAAGACATCAAAGAGTTTTTGGGGAACTGGAAGGATATTATTAACTATTTTCTGACATTCAAAGTCAAGTGTGAGTGAAGATCAGTCGAGTCTGTAACATCATATACAGACCATGGTGTGTATTAGCAGCGTAATAGAACATAAGACCCTGTGGGGTAGCGATGATTATGTCTGTGACGTCCCCCATAGATTTCTGCAATGCAGCTCTGAGTGACTCTGGCCATCACCATGTTGGTTAACTTCATTTCTTGTTTAGCCAGAAACTGGCAAAAAGTTGGAGCTTTGGCCAGGCTGCTGGAATTAGCCAACCTAGCTCCAAGCTACCAAGCTAGCTGAGGCTAACAAGATAGGTGGTGCTACTCTGCATTGCTAGTCTACCCTGCTGTCTTGTTGTCAGCTGTTGATGCACTATCATCCCAACTTACATTACTTAATGGTCTCCTATTGTGCTATATTTGAACAATATATTGTAGGTCCATATCTATACAAAACTTGTCTGAAGTGTTTTGCTCAAAATACCAAACAGATCCCCCATTGTACTATGCCTCATCCCGCTCTATTTCAGCCCTGTTCCTAAAATGCTGATTCTGTGACTGTAGCTTTAAATGAACTAGCTGCTGCTGGCCACGCCCCTTTGGAGCAGCTGCTGGCCACGCCCCTTTAGAGCAGCTGCTGGGCACGCCCCTTTGGAGCTGCTGCTGGCCACGCCCCTTTGGAGCGTCATGATCTCTCCTCTGCAGAGAGTTTTCTACCGGGAGAAACTCAGCTAAACGCTGCTGTGATTAAACGCCATATTATGTTCCAAACCACATCCAGCATTATTTCTGAAACACTTCTCAGTGTTTACCACTAGAACAGAGACATTATATGTATCATATATACAACAACTCTAAGTCCCTCCTGCCTGTCCTGCAGACATCCTGCTGAATTCAAGTTCAATGTAAAGCCAGCCCACATTTCGGTTATTACGTCATAACCGAAGCAAATCTGGATCAGTTCGTTTGTACCCCCGTTTTTAGAGAGGTGGGTAAGGAGGAAAAGAGAGAGTGTTGTATTTTCTGACACTTTGTGATTCTCCTTACACACCGGGGACACATATTTATGTATACAAGACATCAAAAAGTGCATTTTGCATATCAGGGGACCTTTAACATTTACAGCTAAGCTTGAAAAAATATATAGAATTTTCAGCCTTCCAATGTATTTTAAATATATAGTTGTAGTAATTTGCAACACCAGACTTTGCAAGACATGCAGAGGTTAGGCCAGTGTAATCTTGAAAACCAAATGTTCTGTCTTATGTGTTATGTCTTTAGTTACAGTCGTTCAACAAGCTACGTGTTTAAATATATAAAATACAATGGTATAGTTTGATACCAAAAACGAACTTACTGTATTAGATGGCTTAGTTGATACTCCATTCTGGTGAAATTGGACATTCTGCATTTTGTAATTTCTGTATAGCAGAACACTCTAATCATCGGATCACATCCAGTCATTTCAATCCATTGGAAACATTCTGGTAAATTTGAAAGCATCTGCAGTGTTTATAGAATAGTTTGTAAAAAAAATTATTTGAACAGACTTGGACAGTTACAAGGCCGAAAATCTCCGTCCATTTTAAGTTACGTTTCTGTCGCCGCTGTTTTAGCCATTACTACTAGGACGGACTATTTTGTGTTAACCTTTAAAATCATGTTTTAATCAATATGTTGTGTCGAATGATTGATTTATTTAGTAAGTAGCCATTTAATAAGCGGGATGGGTGACACAAGAACCCTCTTCCACTCTAACATGTCCACCTGGCTGCACATTATACCTTACTTAGTCTTGTTACATTACGCTTTGGAGTGTGTTTATTTCTGTGTTTGTGTTTATATTGTGTTCGGTGTGTCTCTGCATGCCTTGTGTTTTACTATGAGTGTGTGGTGGCGGGGTCATAAACCGCAGAGTGGTTACATTGTGTGGTGGAGATAAAAGATTCCAGTGGACAGATCAATAGGCCATATCAGCCTGCTGTTAAATTACTGATAACACTATTTGCTTTATTTGCTTTTTTTCTGCTGCTGCACACATGCCGCATTTCTCTGCCTGGAGCTCTGATGTCATACTTGTCAGCTGTGTGTATGTGTGTGTGTGTGTGGGGGGGGGGTTATTTAGTTCCTTGTTCATTGTGTAACAATAGCGATAGCTATCACTTTAATTCAGTGGGTTAAGACAAAGTGAACGTCTACATTCGGTCTACTCTTAAACTCACTTCTCTGCCTTTTGTTTGCTCTCACAGTTTCCTCTGTCGCTCACATCGAGCTGCAGCAAAACTGATTCATGCTACAATCTGTTGGCTTTTTTAAAAAATCCTCCTTCATCAGATAGCCTGGAAAAATGTAAGGAGAAACTGTGTAAATGTAATCTTTTTGTTGCCATGGATGATCCTCCCTATCCAGGGGTTTCTATTAATGTTCTACATGTATTAGATTTTAATCGATTACTAGTCCTAAATAACTGTAAAAATAGCTTTTTCAGTCAGATGAATGGAATATTTAATATAAATGTAATTCTTGATCAAATAATTGTGTAGATACCGATGATCAATGGAGGTTTAAAATTCAACTTTGCAATAAAAAGCGAAAGAACTGACCTTGATCAGAATCATTATCTCAACAAGATCAGAAATGTATCATCAAGCTCAACTTAAATCCAACAGAGAGAAGACTTCCCAAACCTTCTCAGTTTAAATGAATGTTTGAACATCTACACGCAGATGGCGACTGAGCAAACTATCAGCAGAGGAGGATTTCTGGGGAGGACTGTACAGGATGGTCAGCAGTTAAAAAACAAGCGTGTGACTTTGGAGAAGTTTTGTCATCTTGCCTGATGTTGTACCAAATATTGAACAAGGTGTGGTTTTGGTTAAATATGGTAATTTGTGATTGTTAGCATCACACGGAAAGTCATTTGCCATTCAGCATACTGCACTGTAATGTAATCAACCACTGAAAGCTGTAGAAGGATACATTACATTATGACCACTTTCATTCAAATGTATATTTTCTTCTTCCAAGCCATGAGGTGTTTGTTAATATAAAGTCAGTCAACTGAGGCAAAGATGACTCTTTTCTCTCTGTGTGTTGGGCTGGGGAAGCCTTGGTTTTGTAATCGTCTAAAATCGGACTTAATTATCCAAGCTTGAGCTCTTCAGATTGGAACATCTGATCCTAATGAGGAGTGGAAGTCTCTCCTCCTCTCTGATTGGATGTGACAGGAACAAGATAGCTGATGAAAACAGGAACATGACATGGACAGGGAATAATTGTAAGTAAGTGATCTTTTCTGCGAAGGCTACAGTTGGTCATAAACTTCAGAGTTACCATATTACTGAAATAACATGCAACCAATCCACTTCATTCTCCTGAGAGATGCCTTATTCAAATAAAGTCAACTTTAAGGAAACACCGTGAAGCCTGGAATTTACCATACAGTAATGATCCTTAAAGGGTTATTCTAGACCTACAGTAGTGTGTAAGGAGGGATTTGTAAGAATAAATCAATATATTGAAATGGAACATCATATGACATAATTCGCTGTTTCCGGATGGACCAGACTTGTACTTCCGGTCGTACCAGAGGTTATTGTTTTTAGCCTCAGTTAGCATGTAGCTGATATTGTATCATATAGAGGGAGAATGACGCATGGAGTTACATACTAAACACACTGCCTCTAACTCTCACTCATTGACACAAGAATTGTATAATAAGATATCATAAACAGAGACTGCATAAGAGGGCTAAGCAGAACGTGCCCTGGACCCGCCTCCGTCGACGTCAGAAGAAAACAGAAGAAGATGACGAAGTCAGATGTGACAAGCCCCATAATCTCTGTTCCTGAGTCTTTGTGTACAGTTTTTGATTTTACACAGCAATTTAAAGAGGTGCAATTGTTGATACAACACTGACTTAATAAAAGTCTTATAGCATACCTATCACATTTTATATTATGCGCAAGTAGTTCATTTTCACATATTATTAATAGCACGACCAGCAAGTGCTATCCGACCTCTGCAGCTAATTCAGAATGCAGCAGCTCTCCCACAATGCACCGCTCCTCCGCTACCTTTACCGGCAGCCCGAATCCTCTTCCAGATACTGGTAGTGGCCTGTATTACCATGCTGTGAAGGGATCCGGTCCTCCCGAAATCCAGGACCTGGTCAAACCACTCCAGCATAAGACAGAAGACTTTGCTCTTCATCAGCCAATCGGGACCCAAAAACCACTCAACTACAACACAACTGTTTGCTATCCTGGCTCTGAATTGGTGGAACAAGCTCCCCATTGACATCAGGACAGCAGAAACAAACTGAAGACCCACCTGTTTTGCTTGTACCTCTGCCAATGTATAAAAGAAAACAAGGACTTGAGAGTTTCATTAATGCCCCCTCACTTACAAGGGTCTGGCTTATTTGAAACAAATATATCTACACTTTTCTTTTTGTCTGAATCTTTATTGCATTAATTGTAATTCGCTTTGGATTAAACGTCAGCTAAATTGAATGTGAATTAAAATGTAAATGAACTATACTAACCAGTTGACCCTCAGTAAGTCTGGAGTTGTTGCGGCTCTCGCTCTCTCTGCATCCTCCATGCTGAAACACTGAAGAAATTTGAAACTGAGAAGCACTATCAGTGAAAAACAACTGTCACTGCTTAAAAAATAAATTCAGTTGAAATAATAGCGTTTCTGTGTTTAACGTGTGGCTGCAGGACAACCGCTCCGTTTCATTAGTTGAAGAAATGTAAGTAGACTCTGTGTCCTTATAAATGTGGAAATGTTGTCAAGTGGCCAGCAAAAAACCTGTGTGTGTGTGTGTGTGTGTGTGTGTGTGTGTGTGTGTGTGTGTGTGTGTGTGTGTGTGTGTGTGTGTGTGTGTGTGTGTGTGTGTGTGTGTGTGTGTGTGTGTGTGTGTGTGTGTCCATCCTCCCAGCAGTAAAGCGTATTTTATTGGAGTTAACACTAAGGTCAAATAAAGCAGATTTATTTCTAGGATTACTAGCACTCTTCTAGCCAGTCCATAAAACAGAAACCAATCACTGACACACACACACACACACACACACACACACACACACACACACACACACACACACACACACACACACACACACACACACACAAACACACACACACACACACACACACACACACACACACACACACACACACACACACACACACACACACACACACACTGAAGGACTATGCAGCGGAGATATCATTGCTACTGTGTGAAAGAGCCTCTCTGAAAATACGCTGTTATGTTTACCCATTTTAGCTCGTAGACCCACAAAGGGGGGGGGGGCGGTTGCACAGTATAAACAGTTTTAGTCAAAATGCATTTGCCGATCATGGCCATGGTGATTTCATGGTGCATCTCACTATGATACTAAGAGTACTGTTGCTGTAAATATTAAACAACTGTCATTATTTTTTACTAAACACTGCCCCGATGTGTCTGAAGAACATTACGAAAAATGATGCCCAACTAGATCCATCATCTCTGTTGTTGCTTGTTTCCTCCAGCAGGAGGATCCTTCAGAGCTGCTGCACAGAAAGTTACATTTTAACTCATTTACAACATTTACAACAATAATAATGAATGATTATGCACATTTGAAAATTAGATCAAATCAGTGTGATACAGAGTATAACCACAGCAGATTAACTGCATTTGCAAATGTATTAGTGAGATTTTAATGATGCTTTAATACATATGTTGATATGAGAATATTAGCATTCAATAACTGCTCTACACCAATATGCTGTTCCCTGCTGCTCTGGAGACTGTTTTACTGTGAAGGGGGCAGCATATTAAAAGCACCTTTGAGCGTGATGCAAAAACACACTGTGTGACTTCAATGATCATCGAGTTGAATCAACTGCTGAACTGAATATTACAATTCCAACAGTAGAATTTATGGAGCAGGTGTAGGGGAGAGTGGAGTGAGATGAGCCAATTGTTCCTTATGGTGTCCTCTAGGAAAGGCAAAATGAGAAGGAAGTCAAGTGACAACATAAACCTTTACTTCAGGATTTCTTCTGTCAATCAATATGAAAAAAATGCATCTATCACAAAGGGCCATACAAATATGACTTCTCAAAAAAAACAAGTCTTGTGGCTTGATCCGCGTCAAGGGGTAAATTGAGCCATCTGGGGGCAAATTGACCAATTTACTTTTTCAAGTTCAAACCTGATCATAAGTTTAAAAAACGTTCATGATTGAAATGGGCTAGTCAATGATGATTATTCATTTGATCAACTGTGGTTATTCTCTCATCTCTCTATCACTGCATCACTGTTCTTTTGAAGGTTGCAGCCCTCCCTAAAGATGTTGCTTTAGACATGCGGCAGGAAAGATGCCGGCGTGTAAAAGTCTGTACTTCGACTAGCAAAACATGGCTTATTATCCCTCTCAGAAGCCGAAAAGCTGGTTCATGCCTTTATCTCCTCCAGACTGGATTACTGTAATGCACTTCTCATTGGGATTCCTAGCAAGAGCATGCAGAGGCTTCAATACATCCAAAACTCTGCAGCTAGGATCCTGATGAGAGTGCGGAAACATGAGCACAATACCCCCATTCTCCACTCACTCCACTGGCTTCCAGTCTCCACCAGGATTGAGTAGAAGATTTCCCTCACACACCAATGTATCCATGGACATGCTCCCCCCTACCTCAAAGAACTTCTCAAACCACAAAACACAACACGCTCCCTCCGCTCCACTCACTCAAACCTCCTCCACATACCCAGAACCAGACTCGGGACCATGGGGGATAGGAGCTTCTGTGTTGCTGCCCCACGTCTGTGGAATGCCCTCCCTGACACCTTGAGGGCACCACAGTTCACTGACCGCTTAAAAAAAGGTCTAAAGACATTTCTTTTTAGCAAAGCTTTTGGTCCCCCTTAGATGATTTTTTAAAACCTTTATTATTCTTTTGGAAAACTGCTCATCTTCCTTTTATTTCCCTTCCCTTTTTTTGTTTTGAACCTGTAGCACTTTGAGATCTTTGATGAAAAGGGCATTATAAATGAAATGTATTATTATTATTATTGTTATTATTATTGTTATTAGTATTATTATTATTATTGTTGTTATTATTATTGTTATTATTATTGTTATTAGTATTATTATTATTGTTATTATTGTAAAAAATACATTTACCACTGTACCATGTGCTTCTCTCCATCACAGCCAAAGAGAAATAATGGGTGCTTCCTGAATTTATGTTCACATGACAACACATTTGCATAGTTCCCTAGATAAAGGAGGTGGGTCAACTTACCCCACTCTCCCCTATATTATTATCTGGAGCCTCAGTATATAAATCAAAGACAAACCATTTAAATCACAATTGGCAAAATTTCTACACAAACTGAAATCCAGTGTTTTCAAGTCTGAAGCTAACGTAGGCTTCTAATGCGCTCATCAATGTCCACACACATTTACAGGTAATCAAACTGCCACAAAGAACACTGACACAATATGAGACCTTCAAGGCCTGATCCTGTTTGGGTATCTAGCCTTGAGTCCATTTTAGAACCGATATAAAGATTTGACAGGTTTCCATAGGGCACCATGGGATGTTAGATTAGCCTATATATACTTTATTCATCATAAATCGGGAAATTGTGTATCAGGGAATCAATTAAATGCAGCTTTTCTGTTTGTGACTTTTCATTTATGACAAGGAGGGACAGTGTTCGTCAACCAAGTTCAGTGGTTCAATCCCCGGCCCCTACCATCAACACGTCGAAGGGTCCTTGGGGAAGATACTTGACCCATAATTGCTCCAGGTAGCAAAGCCACCAGTGTTCATGTAAATGGAGGAATTTACCATTTTGATTCTTATAAAGTAGATAGAAGTGCTATTTGTTTCTCCCTTCAGTTAGTGGAGAACCATGCTTTAATACCAGATGAATATAGAACAATCATAAACATCAACCTAGTGTGTGTCTTTATGCGTGCAGAACAGAGCCAGTATTATTTACTGTGGGGGGGAAACAGTGGAGAAGCTGATGAATGATTATCAGACAATATAATGGCATCTCTGAGATTAAGACTGTTCTGATTGGCTGCCATCATTTCCTGCTTTGTCAGGAGCATGATAGCTCATAAATATTGATTGGCCAGTCATGTGTGTGAGTGTGTGTCTTAGCAAAGTGTCTGCTCAGCACTTTGAGTGTTGTTGATTGTTATACCGAGCGGAAATACAGTAAGGCCTTTTGAAATATGAAAAACATTCATGTTGTGTCCACTTTGAGCTAAAGACACACAACCACACTGTGCTCCTGTCTGCTTGCTGTAGTATGACCACTGGTGGACAGGTCGGGCATTTGCAAATTCTACATACATTGGCCTTAAAATCAAGTCAGACATTCTTACTTTTGCAAACATTAAAATTGAAGGGAAGTATGCTTACATAATACATGCTGTGGATAAACGTATAGGCCTATGTAATACTCACAGGACGTCCCAGTACCCCTTTTCTCCCTGGAATCAACCCGAGGCCGAGCTGGTAGACCTGTCAATAAATACTCTGTGTCTGAGGTGAAGGGGAGTGAGGATGTTGAGGAGTGCAACACGAGGAAGAGGAAGGGTTTGATCCATAGGCAACTTTTTGGAATGTAGTTAAAAGGCTTCCACTGCTTCATGATCAAACCAGGTGGGGTGGATGGTGGGATGGAGGAGTTTCCCCTGTTAACAGCTTTCTAACTTTGCCAGATAAAAATGATAAAAGACTTGATCCATTCAAATTGGACTGGAATTGGAATTGTCACGCAGTCTTGAAAGAAAAATTCAGGAGTGAAATATTATGGGACAAACATTTCATCACTTAAGCAGTGAATGTTATAATTCATGTTTAAAATATGTCACTTTATGCCACGTGCAGACCTTAGACCAACAGTACAGGTCAATACTAGGAGGAATAATATTTGTATCAGGCCCTGGTGTATATTCTTCCTCTTTGCCCTAAAGATCCATTGTTTTCAAAAACATTGAAACACACTGGGAAGTTAACATTAACTCACCATCATTCTGCTTGCAGGGATCTTCGGTGGGGGGCCATTGAGCTTGGAATGGAGGTCAGAATGAAAAAGATGCGGACTACATGTTGTCACTATTTATGTTTTTATAGAATTTGTTGATTTTGATATCAAAAGTTATTTACCTTGCCCCAGATTCTATTTGAGGTCACTGCAAGAAAAAGACAACTACTCTTTATTTAAAGGCTATTAACGGGCTCAGAAGATCTGTGATGAACATTTTAAGCGGAAGCATCTCTCTGCTGTTAGTCATGTCTGAAATGGTTCTGTATGATGTTGTTTAAAAGTTCAACTGGGTTTTGTATCTGTGGTGGACTGCCAATGTCATGTGTACATTGTTTGTTGAGGCTAAATAGAGTTTTCTATCATATCTAATCTAAATTGATTTTGCAGAATTTGTTGACAGGTAGACACTGCAGTTTTAGTTTAATTGTTTTACTAGAACAGGAAAATGTTACAATTGTTTGGGACTATTTTCAGAAGTGGATTAAAGAGTCCTCTCCTGCTGATGTTCAGGTGTATATCAGTATGTAGTGTCTCTACTTTAAAGAGTCCTCTCCTGCTGATGTTCAGGTGTATATCAGTATATAGTGTCTCTACTTTAAAGAGTCCTCTCCTGCTGATGTTCAGGTGTATATCAGTATGTAGTGTCTCTACTTTAAAGAGTCCTCTCCTGCTGATGTTCAGGTGTATATCAGTATGTAGAGTCTCTACTTTAAAGAGTCCTCTCCTGCTGATGTTCAGGTGTATATCAGTATGTAGAGTCTCTACTTTAAAGAGTCCTCTCCTGCTGATGTTCAGGTGTATATCAGTATGTAGTGTCTCTACTTTAAAGAGTCCTCTCCTGCTGATGTTCAGGTGTATATCAGTATGTAGTGTCTCTACTTTAAAGAGTTCTCTCCTGCTGATGTTCAGGTCTATATCAGTATGTAGTAGTGTCTCTACTTTAAAGAGTCCTCTTCTGCTGATGCTCAGGTGTATATCAGTATGTAGTGTCTCTACTTTAAAGAGTCCTCTCCTGCTGATGTTCAGGTGTATAGAGCTCCTGCAGATGATGTCATATATGCTGGTCACGTGACGAGATACGACAGGGGCAGCCATTTTGGCAGTCATCGCGGCAGTAAATTGACAGGCACTGGCAGACTGTCAAGGATGGTGGATAACTGCTGTGCACCAGGTTGCACAAATAGGCGTGGGAAAAAGAAAGGTGTATCGTATTATCGCATTCCTAAAGACGCGGAGAGGAGGGAGAAGTGGATTGGAGCGATTAAAAGAGCCAGGAGCCTTCAGAAAAAGACTGAAAGATGGGACCCCCCCGGCCGTTGGCTTTCGCTTATGCAGTGATCACTTCATATCAGGTGGGTGAAGGAATACAGTACAATGCTACAAAAAGTTTCTGGTCAGTTTAATTAAATTTAATTAGTTTAATTTAAGAAGTAGCACCCAGTTATTATAGCTAACGGACACTGTGATGTCCCTTTTTAACTCAACAAGTGTGGCTCTGGCGCAGCCTAGCCAGTTAGCAAGTTAGCTTGTAGCAAGCTAGTGGTAAACAAACCCGTGTTGAAATATTCCTTCTTATTTTGTAGGGAGAAAGAGTGATAATCCGTTGAGTCCGGATTTTATCCCCTCAATTTTCGATTACCTTCCATCTCCAGAGAAGAGGAGACATAAAACGAGACTGGAGGTTTTTAACAGAAGGCAGAAGGCTAAACTGCACAAAGTAGAGCAGGCAAAGATATCTGCAGAAGCCATCCGTCAAAGGTGGGTAGATCAAACTCCTGTCTGATTACATGTTGGGTCTACTTGTGATCGGTGTGTTATTCAGATTATTTTATTTCAAATAGTTAACTGCCGTGATATGGTTATAAACAATAACGTCACACCAGTCATTTAATGAAGGCTAATATCATATGATTTCCATTAAACATGTCAAACTGTAAACATGTAAACATGTCAAACTGCCATCAGTATTGTATGCATGAAAGCTTATTTTGCTGCTTCTGTGTTTTCATCAGGACATCAACTGATGCAGCCCCAGAAGACCATATCACAGAGCCTTTGAAGGAGCCCCCCATCACAGATCCGTTGGAAGACTCAGCCGATGATCCTGTCCAGCCTGAACCAGTAACACCACCATGCACCTCTGAAACCTGCTGTACCCGCATCCAGAGTCTTGAGCAAGAATGCCAAGCTCTAAGGGCTGAAAATGTGTTGTTAAGGGAAAAGATTAATAGGAAGACCCTGACAGAGATTAGTTTAAATAACAATGATAAAAAGGTGAATGTCCTCACTGGGCTGGCAACCTATGCATGTCTCATGACCATTTTTCAATATCTGGCTCCATTTCTCAAAGTTAAATCATCAATAACATGTTTTCAACAATACATGTTGACTTTGATGAAGCTTCGAATGAACTTAACATTTGACTTTTTGGGTTTTTATTTTGGCATCGACCCAACTACTGTCTCCAGGCACTTCAAAAACTGTGTTAATTTGATGTATTGTAGACTGGTGCCAAGCCTAGTGGTGTGGCCTGAAAGAGAATCTTTAAGAACATCTCTTCCATATGTATTTAGAAATGGTGACTACGAGAAGACTGTTTGTATCATTGATTGCTTTGAAATATTTCTAGAGAAACCAAGTAGATTGCGACCCAGTGCGCAGTGTTACTCAAGATACAAATCACATCACACCATGAAATATTTAATTGCCATTTGCCCTCAAGGTTCAATTTGTTTCATTTCTACTGGATGGGGAGGTCGCACCAGTGATAAGTTCATTACAGAACACAGTACTTTTTTACCTAATATTCTCCCAGGGGATGTTGTTTTGGCAGACAGGGGGTTTCTGGTGAAAGAGTCTGTTGAAAGGTGTCAGGCTGAATTAAAAATTCCAGCATTTACTCGTGGAAAAACACAGTTAGATCCTGCTGACATAGAGAATACAAGATCTCTAGCCTCTTTAAGGATTCACATCGAAAGAGTCATAGGAGTACTTCGTCAGAAATATACTATCTTACAAAGCACTGTGCCAATAACTTTCACAGACATAGAGAAAGAAAATGATGTTACTTATCTTGATAAAATTGTGAGTGTATGTTGTGGACTAACAAATGTACCTGATTCTGTGGTGCCCTTTGAGTGATGAATTTGTGCGTCAACAGAAAATAAACCTTTTTGATTCGCTTCTCACTTGTTTCTTGTGACTTCTTTTCTCACTCACTAGATTTGAGTGACCTATCCACATTTTAAGATCGCTACAGATACTGCTACAGACACAGAAGACATTGGTTTAACAGTTGTTTATTAATTAATAAAATATTTACATTGCATCAGCTCATTCATATTCACACATTTCGTAAGTAAGTAAGACTAAGTAATTATGTTTTTTTTTTTTGAGCATTGATTAGTTTCCTACAACTAGGACACACCCACTGTTTCGGTACCCTTTTCATCCGAAGGCAGGTTTGGTGGAACCTCTTCACGGCACAGAACCCTGAGGCACAAACAAGCATATTCCCTGCCGCAGGTGCACGGCAGTAGCACCACTGTTGCTGGGGATCGGTGCTTGCAGTTGCTTGTTTTGGTGCAGAAAACCATTTGCCTAACAGCTCTGGGATGATGCATTTTAGGAAGAAGTCACGAGCAAGTTCAAGTTCTTTGAGAAAGAATTCTGGGTCAAAT
Source organism: Eleginops maclovinus (assembly GCF_036324505.1). Classification (NCBI taxonomy): domain Eukaryota; kingdom Metazoa; phylum Chordata; class Actinopteri; order Perciformes; family Eleginopidae; genus Eleginops; species Eleginops maclovinus. The sequence continues at coordinate 25,471,045 of NC_086371.1, forward strand.
GTAATGCGTTCCACAAAGGGTGAATCACCTTCCTTTTCAGTCCACAGAATGAAATCACAGTATGCCAATTTGGTAACAAATAGCTGCATCTGCACTTGGTAGAAGTATGCATGGTCTCGCTTAAGTCTAATTTTTCCTAGGGAATCTTGTTCAAGGCAAAAGTGTGCAACAGAATTTACAGCTTCATTGACAGAAAGCTCCTTTGCAGAAAATGGGCACTTCATTTCTAAGACACCTGTACCACAGCAGCTACAGGACACATACCCATCAGGTGAGGCCCCGATAAATGGGTGCAGAGGTGAAATTCTAAATCCGGCTGGTCGCACCAGGACGTCTGTGTGTGATAGGCGATGCTGCATTTCGTAGTATTTTCTGGCCAGTTCTTCATTATTGCATCCCCATCTGAAGAAACAATGGAAATATGAGTTTTGGACAATAGTAATGCCACCCCACATTGCTACCTCCCTGCCCTTTACAAATGTTTAATGCTGTACTTGGTTTTACACTTCTTTTTAAAGAATAGCCTAGTACTTACTGCATTTACCCTCTCTGTTCATTCACCTCACACTAATTTTCTTGTACACCATATGTTGTACGTAAGTAAGTTAACACATACATAGAAGAGATTACACACTGCACACCCTATTTTAGTTTACAGGGAAATTCCAGCTGATTTCAACATGCAGTTGTAATGCTCACACACACTACCCTTGACTTGTCAGTACCTTCCTGAAGATGTGGCATATATCATCCCACATGATACAGCTGTATTGTAAGGTGTCTGCTGATGCACATGTCACAATGTTTCATACAATAAGTAATCAAATGCATATGCCCATTACTTTTGGGATGATGAACATCAGCTGACACCTTACAACAAGGCAGAAACTTTTGGGATGCTATTTGGAGTATGTTAGGATGTTCAACTGCATGTTGACATTGGCTGGAATTCTCTGCCCATGAATACCTGGTAGCCTCACTGCTGAAAACATGGGACTTTGGGTCACATATCTGTCTTATGAGAGACACGGCTGGCTTTCTGAGGTCTGTTCTTGTTGCTGCTCTGAAGGTAGATCCTGTCACCCTACCACTCCTTTGATCAAACCAAATTCTGGACTTGGACTGTGCTTGGGTCTCCTCCTCTACAATATCACTCTGAAAACATGGCAATCCAAACAGTTTCTCATTTACATTGCAAGATAGCGCACACACAGTACACGTGCACATAACATGGTAGATCTTAGATTTCAGTCATTAGTAAACAGAATATGTTATGTACCTGTTCTTCAGTGACAGTCAAGTCCTCAAATATTCCTTCTGCACGCTCTTGTAATTCAGCCAGGTTCAGGTCTCTTGCCTTCTTGTCATACAGACTGGTAAGGGGTTCAGGTAAATCTAGCTTGACAGCCTTGGGTACATAGGATGTGGCGTACCCGCGAACAACTGACAGGACTGCAGGTCTGCAGGACTTCCCATCTTGAGTCCGGCACTGTGAGAGATTTTGGTAGAACTGTGTTTGCTCAGCAGCAGTCAGGGGTGGGAAAGATGGGGGCGCAGAGGTACCCTTGGTGGAATTCCCCTTTTTATTTTGTTGAGTATGGTTGAATATGATGTCCTTGCCCTGCAGGTACTCCACATTCTTCGCAGCATCCTCACTGGGAGAGGCCCACTTGCATTTTTTGGATGTGCAGCTGATCTCCTCGTGCCTTGCGTTGTTTTTTCCCCACAGACTGAAGAGAACAGCTGACACATGAGAGCAGCTCTCCCCGAGTCCCGCTGTGCAGTTGCAGTGGGCTCCCAGCACAACACCGTCGTTCCTCACCACCACCCATGGCTTTAGTTGACTTTCATTAAGCCTTTGGGAGTGATTAACCTATATGAAATTCCAAAACAGATAAATAAAGGTAAAAAACGCCAGCCACTTTGGTTGAGTAAGATCAAAAATACAAACTAGCAAGTTACAGATGCACTGCAGTAGCTATCCAAGCTAAAAAACATGCTAACGTGACACTTCCGTAGCTAGCCAAGCTAATAAACAAACAATGCTAACGTGACACTGCCTATCAAACTGGAATAATTTAATACTTACCCTTGCAGTGATGATGCCGAAGTTTTTGGATGTAAGACTCCACAGTTGAATGTTGTTTACGAAGCCGGACTGACACCATTTGTAAGCCTCCAAGCTTTTGTACGCTCTGAGGGAGTCTCCTGAGTACACTGATGGAAAGCTTACAAGATAGCTGTGGATGTCTGCGTAGCGCAAGTCGGGTACATCGTCTTCAGAGCAGGAGGTTATGCTCTTGAAAAGCACACCGGGTGAATTATATGGGTCGCTTATATTTAATCTCTCTAATTTTGTACTATAAAGCCGAATTTCACTTGAATTAAAATGAGAAGTATACTCGCTCGGTAAGAAAACACTGGCACCGGTGGTCATGTTGACTGCCAAAATGGTGGCTCCCAACCAAAAGTCACGTGACCGCAGGAGCTCTATATCAGTATGTAGAGTCTCTATTTTAAAGAGTCCTCTCCTGCTGATGTTCAGGTGTATATCAGTATGTAGCGTCTCTATTTTAAAGAGTCCTCTCCTGCTGATGTTCAGGTGTATCAGTAGCGTCTCTATTTTAAAGAGTCCTCTCCTCTGATGTTCAGGTGTATATCAGTATGTAGTGTCTCTACTTTAAAGAGTCCTCTCCTGCTGATGTTCAGGTGTATATCAGTATGTAGAGTCTCTACTTTAAAGAGTCCTCTCCTGCTGATGTTCACGTGTATATCAGTATGTAGAGTCTCTACTTTAAAGAGTCCTCTCCTGCTGATGTTCAGGTGTATATCAGTATGTAGTCTCTATTTTAAAGAGTCCTCTCCTGCTGATGTTCAGGTGTATATCAGTATGTAGTGTCTCTACTTTAAAGAGTCCTCTCCTGCTGATGTTCAGGTGTATATCAGTATGTAGTGTCTCTATTTTAAAGAGTTCTCTCCTGCTGATGTTCAGGTGTATATCAGTATGTAGTATCTCTACTGGGACATGTCTCCATGCTTTAATGTTCAAAAAGCTCTTTATTGTTCTCATACTGCCTGTGCTGCAGCACCTCTTTTCACCCTCTGTCTGAAACCAGAGCCCAGTCTGCTCTGATTGGTCAGCTGGCCGGCGCTGTTGTGATTTGTCAACCACTTAGAGACCCTTAGCCTATCAAGTGTGTTGGAGCGCTAGCCAATAGAAGGTCAATTGTAACGTAGTGATGTCAATATGTTCAGGTAGTAAACAAACGAGTCCAATGGAGGTGTTTCAGGCGGAGGGGCGGGGAGTGGGGGACAGGAATTTTAGCCTTTGCAGACCATTTACATGTACTCAAACCTATTACACAATTTATTGTGCAGCAGGAAAAACTGAAATGTTGACTTTAATGTATTACTTCAACAAATTTCACCTAAGTATATTAGGTTACTTGAAAGCAATAATATTAAGTTGAAGCTAGTATAATCTATTTAAACTTGATATAATTGTTCTCAATTAATACAGTTATGTGAAATCTGTTGACATATAATACGTTTAATTAAAGTCAACGTTTCAGTTTTTTCAGTGTATGATGTGAATGTTGTAATAATATTCAGTTATTATATGTATTTAGATGTTTTGGTTACACAGTTAAACCTATGCGAAAGAAGTCCCTTTGAATTTAATTGAATTGAGAAGAGAGACAGGCAGAAAGACTTAGAGAGACAGGCGGACAGACAGACAGGCAGAGAGAGAGACGTTGGAGCTGCAGACAGTAGACTTTAATGATTCCAGATGAGCTGAGTGTTCTGCCTGACAACTGAAATGAACAGGAATCAATAGTGAGAGCGTCTGTCTGCAGCAGATAAGACACACACACACACAATGTTGACTATTAAAGACGACAGCTTGAGATATTACACTATTAGTTATGCTATTTTTAATCAGCTATCATATTTAATTAATTCTTCAGGTCAGATGTTATCTGGGTGTCAAACTGTGCAGATGTGTGTGTGTGTGTGTGTGTGTGTGTGTGTGTGTGTGTGTGTGTGTGTGTGTGTGTGTGTGTGTGTGTGTGTGTGTGTGTGTGTGTGTGTGTGTGTGTGTGTGTGTGTGTGTGTGTGTGTGTGTGAGCGGAGGATGGGGGGGCTATTACTCCTGTAATGGGCAAGAGGAGGAGGGCTAATCTAAAATATAGAACCTTGAAAAGACACAAAATAGAAAAACAGGATGGATGGAGGAAACAGAAAGACGGGTCGAGAAGGAGGGAGGTGGGAGCAGGGAGAACAATTTCAACTATATGTTAAATGATCTCTTTGAAAGACTACTGATGGGGTTTGGAAGGCAGCAGTTTTGGACAGATGTCACTTCTGTGGATAACAGAAATCTTATGTCAGTATTTCATAATTTGATATTTGTTTCTGTTATTCTTTAGGTAAGTGTTCACTGTGTCTAAACACAAACACATTTAGAAATTCAAACTGTCAATCAAACACAGGATTATACTGCTGAACTCTGATGATGGATGTCATGATTCTCTACAGTAAGATTGGAAATGATTGACATTATCATCATATGAAAATGTTTAGCCCTAAATGTTGCAGGACCGGTTTAAGCTCTAAAATGCTTAACGTGTGTTATGTGTGTCTCACATATATATCTACTATAATAATAATGACTTTATTACAAGTTGAATGTTTTGAGTTTGAGTTTGGATTATATAAAATAGCTGATGCAATGAGACAATCAATAAAATATAATCACTATTTGAATTTCAATCATTATCATGTGATATGCTACTATGTGCATTTTGAAAAAAAACCAGAGATACAAGATAATGTTTGTTATTATTATGCACTCTTTATCATATGAGAAAATATGGCTTTGAGTTACAGGAGTACACCATGGAATACCACTTCAGCATGAAATAATGAATACCATTAACAATAACAGAAGACATGTAAGCAAACTAACTGTGTTCATAATAACCGTTTAGACAGAGAGGACAGGACATAGAGGAACAGACAGAGGGACAGAAGAGGGACAGAGGGGACAGATCTGATGAAGGTTGTGGCCCCGCTCTCCTCTCCTCTCTGACCAGCAGTGTGAGATCAGGCAGCTCAGGCTGCTAATTATAGTAATTATGATTCATTACTGGCTGAGATTAATTTAATAAAGAGGAGGTTGAGCAGAGCTCGTTAACCTTCATTAGAATAATTACAGACACAAGACACACGGGCTCACTCTCAAGACACACACACACACACACACACACACACACACACACACACACACACACACACACACACACACACACACACACGGCAGGCAGGCTGAATGGTGATATGGAAAGGCGCTTGGGAGAGGCGATCGGGACTGCCCTGTGTGTGTGTGTATGTGTGTGTGTGTGTGTGTGTGTGTGTGTGTGTGTGTGTGTGTGTGTGTGTGTGTGTGTGTGTGTGTGTGTGTGTGTGTGTGTGTGTGTGGTACATTGCCACACAAAAAAAATTACCTTTATTTTTATTTGACATTACTGTATTTGGTTAGTTGAAAGCAATATTATGAAGTTAAACCTAATATTGTTGTATTATTGATTACAGCTAATCTCATACAATAATGTGAAATATGTAGACATAAAACATTTCATTAAGGTCAGTGTTTCAGTTTGATTATAATTCTAAAATGAGGAAGGAGGTTATTACCAATTATAATTATAATGATAATAATCATAATGTATATTGTAATATTATATATAACATTATAATTGTTAATGTTCTTTGGTACTCACTGACAGAGTGCAGCCACTCCCTCTCTGCCGCTGTAGCGGTGTGTTCAGTGCTTTATAGTTTTCTTCCAACATAGTTAAAATGCTAATATTTCCCAAGGTGAATAAACTGCTGTGATTTAATCTGGTTAATATATTGACTGTTTTAAAATAAAGCCATAAAGCCTCTTGGCGGAAGCAGGAAGTAGATCAAAAGGCTGCCATAATGGGTTTAGCTCTCTGATTGGCTAATCATGTCTCATTGTTTCAGTCATTATTTTGCCCAACTTTTAATTTCTTCCTCCTAAGGATCATTGAGCAAGGCAATTACATGGAGCTGACCTTGTGTATTAGGGCCGGGGAGGAGGACAGGAAATATGTTCCATCTCCCCTTTCTTTTTCTTTTTTTATTTCTTCAACAACAATATAAAAAGTGTGGCGTCAGAGCCCCCCCTCTCCTCTGTGGCTGAACATGAGAGTCGACGGAATATTAAGTCCCTAGCATTAGAATAAACACGTCGTGTGTTAAATCAAAATCCAATTCTGTGGTCTATTATTTTCTGGCATAGTAATGACTGCCAAGGATTAGGAATCAATATTTCACTGCAGCGGGGACATTACCGGCTTTATTCAGGCCGTAATTGAGTTTTGAGGAGGCCCTACCCTGGAATCTGCATTCAAGATAAGGCTCGCTCCTTCCTTGTGTGCACGAGTAAAGCAGCGCGAGGCGACACATCAGCTGCACGTCAATTACACGCAGGCCAGTTAACCTTGGACACAGTGAGAGCCCTACTGTACTTGTGCTGCGCAAGCTAACAGCAGTCTATCAGAGGTACAGGAATGAGTCCTAAAACCTCGTTATAAGTAAGCATTTTAACATATCCGTTTTTTTTAACTTGTTTTTTTTTCAGTTAAATGCCTGAGATAAGGTCAGTGGTTAATACAAGATGAAGATATTTTTGTGTCATAAATTCTGTCAGTAATACCCCCTTGCTGTCCTTAGCGGTGGTGATGTCATGTGACATTTTGCAATTACACTTCAGAAATTGTAAAATTGTAAAGTGGTGTTAATATGTGGAATTTATCCTCCTGATCAAACCGTAAACGTATCATAAACATATCTGGGCCACATATCTTATTATCTGCAATACTCCGAAATGCAATCAAGAAGTTCCATTGCTAATTTGATTATTAGCATTATGATGCTAATTTATAATGGACCGCACCTTCACTCCTGTGTTAACTATTTCACTTAATATTGTCTAGGAGAACGGCTACGGGGGCCACTAGAGCCAGCGCGAGCCTTCCGCTCGGTGTTTCTCCTCGTGCTCGGATAGTGACGGCACGGATTGCTGTGCTCCGCGCGCAGCCCCGAGATAATAGACTATTAGTGGAAGTGGGATTCATTTGTAGCCAATTACAAGCCGTAGAGTTGAATAGGAATGCATAAATAAGGAGGAGACACACACACACACACACACACACACACACACACACACACACACACACACACACACACACACACACACACACAAACACACACATGCACACACACACATGCACATACATTGGCTATATGGGTATATGATAGTGGGTCCTCGAGGGGCCAGCTAAAACCCAAAAAAGGCGTTGAGAGCTGCACGAGCTGAAAGAGAGAGAGAGAGAAGAATGGGAGGAGAGAGGGGGCTTCGCTTAACTAATAGAGAGAGGGAGTGGAGGAGGGGGGCGAGAGCTAGTTTGAACTATTAGAGAGATAGATCAGTCCCGTCCCGCCTTCAACTCCTGTCAGACTTCCAGAGCGCGCACCCACCGGTGAGCAGACAGAGCGCGTGGAGCTGGAGGTCGGCACGCTGTTTTTATTGTGCGTGTGTTTGTGTGTGTATGCCGACACGGGATAACGGTACCGTACAGGACACACAGTGTGCGGATCACCGGATAGGCTGCAGGGCATGCAGAGAGGACAGAAAGTTTAACGGGATCCGGTTCTGTGGAAAACTTCTCCTCACTCTGGATGCTGATGGGTCCCCTCCGCGTCAGAACCACACTGTCCCTTTAAAACGGCTCGGTCCAGATCGTTCCCATTTTGAACCGCTCCTGATTTTTAAACCCGGATTCTTGATATATGGGACAGGGAGAGTAAAGTGATGAACCGGGAGAGAGCGGTGCCGGGGCCCGGAGCGGACGGGGTCCAGACCGTGATTAGCCGGGACAGAAGTGCATCGGGGCCCCTTGCTGACGCTGTCCAGCCCGTGATGAGTCGGGACAGAGCGGTACCGGGGCCCGGTGTGGACGGGATCCAGACCGTGGTGGGCCCGGACAGCGGAGACATTCTGGAAGGGGGAGCCGCCGGGGAGAAGCGGCTCTTCTCCAGCGCGGGGACGGGAGGCAGAGACGCTCAGGCCGGGGAGAACCACTCGGAACCTCCGCCTACGAATCCGGTGTTAGCCCCGCCACAGCAGGTAGATGCACGGAACACCTCACGGGGATTATTTGGGGGAGAGGGCAGACTCACAGTAAGAGAGTGAACAAAATAGATCCAGACCCAGAAGTAAACACCATCTTGAAACATTTGTCTCGCACTATTTTATTTCTATTCTGCTTCTTCTTGCACTATTATTGTTTTTTATTTGTTTTATGTCTTATATATATATATATACATACATATATCTTATATATATATATATATATATATATATATATATATATATATATATATATATATATATATATATATATATATATATATATATATAAGAAACTGCATTTAAGATGTGCATATAATTATGACAGCAAATATGATGGACAAGTAGCCGTGAAAAGTACAGCAGAAAGTAGAAGTGCACAAAGTAACAGAACTGAAAATGTTCCCTGGCTGGGGGTACAGAGAGACAGAGGTTGGGTTATTTGTTTGGATGAGGCAGTTGATGTAGTTTCTCCCACAAGGAGAAACTACATCAACTGCCTCATCCTGCTGCCATGCTGTGGGGCCGGCAGATGAGGCCTTAATTAAGACAAAGCAGTCAAATTAACCGCCAATTTGCTGCGGTAATGAAATGGAGAACAGTCAAAATAACCTATAGATACAATCAAATGCGTTTCTATGAAAGTTTACATGTGTGTATTTCTTTCTGCAATTGAATCCACAATAAAAACCTGAAAATTCCATTGTTTCAGACTTATCTTACAGTCTTTCTATTTACTTTCAAATTAAATATCAACAATAAACGAACATCCAATAGATTATAATTGAAAAAGTAGTCCTGTTAATTATAGGGGAAAAAAACACTACATCCTTGGATTAAATGTCACGATTGTAGATTAGAGCCCAGGGTTGTTGTTTCCTATCGGGACTATCCCTCTTAATCACACCGAGGTATTGTGTGATTATTCTTATCATCACATGTTAATAGGCCCATGGGTCCAACCCGCATGCTCCCTCGGATTATTTCACGAGAGAATTATAATATTATTAATGTGGGATTATTCCTGTCGACATGCTCCAGACTGGCCTCATTAATAAGTGAACGATCCTAATCAGGATGTAGTGCGGGGCGCAGCTCCTGCTTTTATCTGCTCCTTACACTTGGCCGCCTTATGGGCTTCACATAAATCTTCAGGATTTAAATTCAGGGTTCATATCTATATCACATCGTAAACACGGGGTACACATACAGGGTTGAACTCATGCAAGGATTTGTGATTTTCTGAAAATCATAAACGTGGGTCTTCATCCAACTCCAAAAAGTGTTTCGTAAACTTCGTTTCATCCTGAAATAACACCAAGAAGAGTACACTTCCTGTTATCCCTTCCACATGAGAACCAAATAAATAAAAATGGGATTGATTCGTTCGCCCTCTGATACCTATTGACCGCTACATATTGGAAATAGGAAATGTGGTTGATTTGTGGTCATGTAGTGTGTGTTCGCTTTATGAACACACTTTAGGGTTCGTTTGATTGGCTATTCGATACCCGATATAGGCTACACATAGGAGACGAATGTATTTTAACGGTCTGTATGACATTTATTACAATGATTATTATTATTACTATCATTATTTGTATTGTTATTATTTTTATTAGTATAATTTTTATTTTTATTTTATTACTTTATAAGTAGTATGAGTAGTAGTATACAGTAGTAGGCCTATACGTATTTTGTAGCAATACTAGTATGCTATTACTATTATTATTATTATTATTATTATTATTATTATTATTATTATTATTATTATTATTATTATTATTATTATGGCGAGTAGGCTATTATAATTTATGAATAAGTAAAAATAAATAATAATCGATAACCCAATATCTGCAGGCTCTTTCTCTGGTTTACCTGTCAATGAATAATTCCAATGCGTTATTCTCCAGGGCCCCACCGGGCACCGGACCACCTCTTTCTCCGTGCTGGACATCCTGGACCCGAACAAGTTCACGAGTTGCCGAAGACCGCAGCACGCGAGTCACCGGGGTGAGCGCGAGCTGAGCGCGTACGGAGCAGAAAACCGGAGAGGTGGAGCCGGGGAGTGCGAGCCCGGCCTGGAGATGGGTAAAGGCTGCTACGGTGCGGAGGAATACCCGAGCAGTGAGTATTTTTTTACACGGATCTGCCTTTAAAAGCTGCTCTTTGATGTTCCGTTAATGTTTGTTTTCCCGCCAGTTGCTGCCGCTTTCTCTCCATCTAAACGTTTCAAAACGTACTTTTTCTGAAGTATTTCAGCCTTTTCAAACTTTATTTTAATTTCGCCCAATCTTTATCTGTATGTTTTTATTTTTATCCTTCTGATTTGAGTATTTAAAACTGCAAAAAATGCATTTGGTAATGTAGGTAAACCTGTCTTCAATTGGCCGACTTCAGAGCTCACATTAAGTGGATTTCGTTTTTATTCGATTAGCTTTTAGATGAAGTAGTTTTTGTGTGTCATTAAGATAAATAAATATTGGCTTTTCTTTGTGAATTGATTGATTTCAGAGATTTATTGATAGTGTAAATCCTGAGGGAATTGAGAATGTTCAGAATGTTTTTTTTAAAACAAAACATTCTGATCAAAAGTTAAAGTTCATTCTGGATCGAAAAAAAAGAAACGCGTTGCCTTAAATTGAAGCTCCGATTAAAAAAAAAAGAGAGTAAAAAGCACGAAATGTTAAGGGTTCGTGGGTGTGGGAGTTTTAGAATATCTGTGTGTGTGTGTGTGTGTGTGTGTGTGTGTGTGTGTGTGTGTGTGTGTGTGTGTGTGTGTGTGTGTGTGTGTGTGTGTGTGTGTGTGTGTGTGTGTGTGTGTGTGTGTGTTATACATGTCATTTGTGTGTTAAATTAAAGTCCGGTTCATGATTAATTCGTTTACCCATTGTGTGTTTTCTCCCCTTTTTTGCTATGACTGACCTGTGGTAAATACACATCAGTCAAGTGCAAACATTAGAACAAAAGACAAGTTTAACTCTCCTATAAAATCCATTTCAAAACGTATAGTCAATGATCAATAATTGAAGGATGTTGATAATTACACTTAAAATGGGACAGACAAGACTTATCAAACTCATGTTGAGTTTGATAAGTCGAAATGTTGGTTTCACGCTATAGTAAATAGTAGTTACATTTTATGGAATATTTAAATATTAAGGTCCTCACTGAACATATTTATACTCCAATTAAAATTCGTTATTTCTGTATGTTTTTGTCAGAGATATTCTTAATGCTTAAATACGTGAAGCATACATATACATTATTAAGAGCATGTCTGTGCCCAGCTGTACAGTCAGACATAACATTGTGATTGGAATAAAATATTTGAGATTTTAGTTTTTAACACACCAAACCCTTGACTAAAATTCCCATTTCAATATCATCTCGAACTTTAATAGTTAAACAAATAAAACATATGCCAGTCAGTTTAAAATAAATCAGTTCTTAAGCCTTTTTTTCATTTCTTTCAGACAGTTTTTATAGACCCACATTTATTATTTATCTTATTTTTTGGGCATATTCTTAAATATTTTAATTGTTTTGTGGTAAACACTTGCTTACATTTCCAACACATAAGGTAGGCTACAAGCGTCAGCTCCCCCGGGCCCTACCCTCAAGAGCCCGACATAGCTGCATGGCAGTTTTATGATATTGTATTTTACATTTACAGTGATTGGAATTTGTTTGGTAATACACCAAAACATAATACAAAATTGAACTGAAAGGGCGTATGACTATCCTGCACCTATATTTATAATTGTGAATAATTCAGAGATATCAAACTAGCACAACAGAAACACAGTGTATATACAGTAGTGAATATACATATATAGGGAGTACAGGCATTTTTATTGTGTCATATTTTTGCACTGCCAAGTTCACACTTTATTATTATTGTTACATTGACTTGTCATTTATACATTTGCCATCTTATGTACATTATTTAACACTAGGAAAAAAAAAAAGACTGAGTTGAGGGGCCTCGGGCACCTCAGGCCCCGGATCTCTGTGTGACTTTCATTAACCAATCACCACTAAAGTTCAATCTTAAAAGGGCTCTCAGAGTTAGAATCCCTTTATTCATCCCACAGAGGGGATATTTTCATTTGTTACAGCAAAAAGGGCCAAAGACAGCTTGATGTTACACCAAGATACAAAAATATACAACAATTACACAATTTTACGGAAGACACAAAAATAGACCTCAGAAACTGCTCTGACTGTAAGTCTGACATGGTCTTTCTTGTGTGTGTTTCCAGAGGGAGGCTTTGTGTTCAGGGGCCAGGACGAGGAGGAGGACTACCAAAGAGCAGGGAGTCCCGACTCTGAGGCCGCTGACGGGCCCTACAGCAGCGAGGAGAGCAGCTCTGCTCTGCCTAGCAACGGAGACAGAGAGGTTGGCCAACAGGGTCACGAGGACCCCGGCAGAGACACCAAGAGCCCCGCAGGCCAAAACACCGACAGCCAGAGCAATGGGAGCCAGGGCACACAGGGGAAACCCAAGAGGAAACGCTCTGGCTCGGACTCCAAGTCGGGGAAGCCCCGCCGGGCCCGGACTGCCTTCACCTACGAGCAGCTGGTGGCTCTGGAGAACAAGTTCAAGTCCACGCGGTACCTGTCAGTGTGCGAGCGCCTCAACCTGGCCCTGTCACTATCCCTCACCGAGACCCAGGTCAAGATCTGGTTCCAGAACCGCCGCACAAAGTGGAAGAAGCAGAACCCCGGGGCAGACACCTCGGCCCCCACCGGTGCAGGGGGGGGAGGATCAGGGGGGGGAGGCATGGGGAACCTCAGCCCTCTCAGTCCGTCCCCCCCCCATCATCTGGCCATGCACGCTGGCTACGGGGGCCACCATCACCCCTCCGCCGGCAGCCTGGTCCAGCTGCCGTTCCTCACCGCCAGCCACGTCCTGTCCCCCTTCATGCTGGGGACGCAGAGCTACGCTGCCCCCGCTTTCTACAGCACACACCTGTAGACTCTCACACACTCTGAGCCCAGGGAGACTGAAATGGTCCAGCAGACAGACTGTCCGCTCTGCTCTCCTTTTTACTACCAACTCTTCAAGGCTTTAATTTCAACGGATTATTTTGATAGAATGTGAATATCAGAAACTGTACATACATCTATGTTTTAGCTCCCTATTCCGAATGCTGTTTTAAACTACGTACTAGACAAATAGTTGATTTTTTTGTTTAAAAAAAAGTCTGTCGGAATATTGAATGTCTATTTATGACTTAAGGAATGGCTTGATCTATTGTCAGTGACTTGTACCTCCAGCTGTGGTTGTTTTCATTTCTCTTATTTATTGAATTTGTTTAGTTTCCATAAAACCCTTGGATGTACTGAATCCTCTGCTCAACATGATATCGTCCTTTATATTAAATAATGTCAATGAAAGCGTGAATGGTGGCCCGGTGAAGTCATTGTGATGGAGCGAGACAGCAGGAAGGACCCATTTTCCGTGGGCTCCAGGTCTCAGGACAGATGGATTCAGCTCAGCTTCACAACTCACCATCACAGCAGATACGCTTTAACTGTGTGTGTGTGGGGGGGGGGGGGGGGGGGCGACAGTGGACATAATAATGAGTGAGAGCTGGTAATGTTAGCGGATATGTCACTTAATGACTCAGCAAAACATTATGTTTCATTCACTTCAGTTCAATTTAGCTGGGATTCCAGGGCAGTGTTAATGCTGACTCAGCTTTCTATCATCTGCAGTCAAGCAGACTGTCACAAACGAGAGGTCTGAAAATGTATGAAGCATGGACCGAGACATCCGCCAAGTCTTTTGATACTTCTCTTAGGATTCTGCCATGTCGTGCACTGTTAACACGTATGCAGTGTGTTCATTTCCACCGTGTAGTATTGTCTTGGAGAGCACAAGGCTGCCCTCACAGGCAGTGAGGGTTGCAGTGGTATTTGCGGTACAAAATAATAACAAACTGCTCAAAAAACCTAATCAAATTAATGTGGTTTCTTTCGAAAACAGTATAGTGGTATGTTACTACTATGTGGTCGCTGCACGTCTTTACCAGACCAAAGTACAATTGCGTCGTTGCATAATTTTGTGAGAAGTGTATAGCGTTCCCCACTCAACTTGTTGACCATTTTTAATGGATCATCCGAGTACTCGTAGTGCATTGAGCCATACACACACACACACACACACACACACACACACACACACACACACACACACACACACACACACACACACACACACACACACACACACACACACACACACACACACACACACACACACACACACACACACACACACACACACACACACACACACACACACACACACACACACTGGGACACACGTATGCACTCAAAACAGCACATGTAAGTACAGAAAGACAACATTGTCTTTTTATTCCACACTTTCTTCTTCCTTGTCAAAATCTTTATTAAAACTGCTTTAACATAAATTAAATGGATGGTTTGTATTGCCAATCATGTATTAAAAGTTCTATAGTTTGAAATTAGGATTAATTTAGTCAAACTTTGATTAAAACTTGACTGCAACTTACCATTACATTTATTTTGTTATTGAATTATGTTAAGCCTTAACGTTAAACTGTGTCTATGCATGTGACCATAAATCCAGGAAGCAGCCATCAAGTTTTTTTTACAAACCAACATTTTTAGCTGTCAAAGTACAATTTAAGCATGTCAGATATGATGACCAACAAAGATAATAATGTTGCTGATTTTACTACTTTAAATCCTTTGAATCATTTAGCTTGAGATTAGCCTGAATTGCTAAACTAAGCAGTTCTTCTTTCCCTAAAACGGTGGCTTGATGGCTAAGTAAGCCACATTTTGAGGCTAAATTGTAACAGTAGTAGAACCTACCCCCTCCCATAATGCACTGCAGTTAAATCTATGAAGCAAATTAGTACTTTCGTTTATATTCCCAGAAATGGTTCGGGTTATCACACATTCATGTTGTGCTATCAAGAGAACCGGCTCAGGATCAACACCAAGTACGGAAGAAGTTTTCACATATTTCACTTTAGGAATGTAGAAATACTAAAAAGTAAAAAATACTTCATTTAAAAATGTGATCAAGTACGAGCAAACAAAGAATTTAAAAGCATTTAAAAACATACTTACTGTAAGTACAAGTCTTCATCCTGCAGAATAGTATTGTATTATAATTATTAATAAATCCAAAGGCTTTATGTTGCAGCTGGTAGAGATAGGCTAATATTAATTATTTATATCGGCCTAATGCTGCTGGGTAGTTGCATCTAAATGTCATATCATCAAGTAGTTTTCCATTTTGTATTAATTAGACAGTTGCACCATATTGCTAATAAAAATAAAACCAAAGATAAAAAATTCACTAAACAAAAATGTAAATAACCATAAAAAGTTAAAGAATGGTTGTGCTATAAAAGTTAGAATAAATGTATTAAAACATAAGATATGCACATTGTACAATATAAAACAATTACTTTAAAATATAAACAGTGGTGTATATGCAAAATGACAGTAATGCTGAATTGCAATTTGAAGGGTTCTGTGCAGAGCAACATAAACATCGGCTCATCTTTCCCCACTCTCCCCTACTCCCTTCATCATGAAGATGTAAGTTGAGCTGTAACACAGATATGTTTATCCTCTGAACAAAGTGACCAGCGTGTAATTAAAGAGCAGCACTGTGACTGGAGAACACACATACACACACATATACACACACACACACACACACACACACACACACACACACACACACACACACACACACACACACACACACACACACACACACACACACACACACACACACACACACACACACACACACACACACACACACACACACACACACACACACACACACACACACACACACACACACACACACACACACACACACACACAAAATCCACAGCCTGACTCAGAGGGAACATTTGTACCAGTGATGACTTTATTCATTATCACAATGATCACAAACCAACCGTCATTAAGGTAATGTGTTTATTGCAGAAAGCACCAATCTGAACAAGTCTAACTAAAAGAAGATTTTGTTGCATTATGGGAAATGTAGGATCCAGTACCTTTTGAATGCACACCAAAGTCTAAAAGTCAGATCAGCTTTTTGAATGTTTCTTTGCTGAATGATTTCAGTTTTCCTTGTGTTGGTGTTCAGTAGTCTTGCTTTAACGTGCCTCCTATCATCTTAATGTAATCAGACTGCAAGGACAGCTTACAGAACAATAGATATTTTCACTTTATAACCAAGATATTAATTCCAACGAACTGATCACAATAAGAACAAAACAGATTTATAAATAAAAATATCGACATGGAACACACACACACACACACACACACACACACACACACACACACACACACACACACACACACACACACACACACACACACACACACACACACACACACACACACACACACACACACACACACGAAAGATATACACATTTTTACCTTCATCATGTCAGTTCATGGTCTTTAAAAAACACAAGTTAAACAAATTCAAAGAGTAGTTACAGAAAAACATGCATACAAATTCAATCAGTTATACAAAGTGTAAACTAGGCATTTGAAGGCTGAAGAGTTGTACTTCATTAGGCATGACAGAAGCTACACACAGGTCCTTCTTTTAAATCTTCCTATTATGAGAATCATGTCTTCATCCGAGTCAGAATGTGAATGCAGTGATCTGCAGGTCAGTGGATGGCGTAGTTGAACTGGTTGGAGAACTTGTCGTGTTTCCTGCCGTCAGCTTTACTCATCACCTCAGCTACTCTGCGCATGGCGCTCCTGCAGAAGGGGGAGAGGAAAAAGTAGAACATTTGACATGAATGGAAAATCCTTTTTGAGAAACTATGCATAAGGCTGAAGGCCCACTGAAACATTGTAAATCCATCGGGTCTTTCAGAGACAGGAAGTGACGTACTTGTTGAGGACTTTCTTCTCCAGCCTGGAGCGGGACGTGTTGGCGCTCTGCTTCAGGTCGCTGAGGTTCGGGTACTTCTTCTTCTTCCCTTTCCTTTTTTTACCCAGCCTGTCAGAGCCCAGGTCTTCACCTGTGGCTGCCTCGATGTCCCGCATGAGCTCTGCGTCCCGCCAGTCTGCAACAGAGAGGAGCAATCATCAGCACGGTGAGGAATCATGGCTCATCAACAGGGTGGTCATGGACGATGTGCAGGGGTTTCAGTCACCCTTCAGGGTCCTGTTCACCTTATCTGGGTTCTTTTCCCAATAATGACCGGCTTGCTGCACATTATTACACAGTTACCTACTAAATAAATCAATAATTTATCATAAAGTATTGAACATGATTTTATTGCTTCCACTAAGAAAAAATAGTCCCCTTAACAATGTTTAACAACTTAAAATGACGGCAGCACGGATCAAGGTTTTATGTAAATGTATATATTTTATATATTTATATGCCCACTTAACACTTAATGAATCTTTCTTCTAACAGCTTTTTTTTTACCGTGACTTAGCTGTATATCATTTTTATTTATTTATTTTTCATCTTGTCTGAACCTGTACTGTTTTTCCTTCTAAATCTGTTGCTGCTTAAACTCCTAAATTTCCCCATGGGGATTAATAAAGGCACATCTTATCTTATGTTAAATGTCCAAGTCTGTTCACATCTTCTTTTTTTCTGCCATGAAGAAGTCTCTAAACACTGCCAGAGACATACCGTGTTCCCTTTACTGTTGACTCCATGTCTCTCTTTTTGAGCAGATTTCTCTGACGTCCTGCACTCTGTCTTTTAACCTCTTTCCTTCTCTTGCTTTCTTTTTTTCCCCTTTACTGGAGACAGTTTATCCATCATGAATCCAAACTTAAAGCTCTCCACAAATAGAAAAATAAATATTTCAAATTTTCATTTCTCAGTGTTCACAGGTGGAGGAAAAACAATTGTGTTTTTTTTGGCCAGGAGCTGACGTTAAATTGACCGGACTCCTTTCTGCAGACCAGGGGCGGTTCTAGTAACACCGACCCGGGACCCCCCTGTGGCCCCCCTCCCAAAGAAAATGTATAATATTAGTATTTATTGGCTATAGAAGTGGCACAAATAGGCAGAAATATTGTAACTCTGCATTGTATTCAGACCCCTTAAATTTGTAACTTAGTTAATAAAACAAGGATTGTAAATGAAAAAAATAACTGCTGAATCGGTTCTTACTGAAATAAAGAACCTTAACTTAAAGTTACTGACATAAATACCCATACAGAAATACCAATTAATAATAATAATAATAATAATAATAATACATTTTGTTTATGGGCGCCTTTCAAAGCACTCGAGGACACCTTACAGAGCATAATTAGGAACAAGCAACAACAAAGGTCAAACAGTACTTCCAGACTTAAAAACAACAATCAGTTTAGAGTAATTATGGCACAGAGTAGGCCAGTTTAAAAAGGTGGGTTTTCAGGCAGGATTTCAAGGTTGAGAGTGAGACCCTATTGTGGATGTCTTGTGGGAGAGAGTTCCAGAGACGGGGGGCAGAGTGGCTGAAGGCTCTTGACCCCATGGTGGTCAAGCGGGCAGAAGGTACAGTGATTTGGAAGGCAGAGGAGGATCGGAGAGCACAAGAAGGTGTGTAGGTGTGAAGGAGTTCAGAGAGATATGGAGGTGCAAGAGTGTGAAGGGCCTTGAAGGTGAGGAGCAAAATGTTAAAGATGATGCGGTATTTAACGGGGAGCCAATGGAGTTGTTGAAGAACCGGAGTGATATGATCCATGGAAAGAGTTCTGGTGATGATACGGACGGCTGAGTTTTGGACCAGTGGGAGGTTACGCAGAGATTTGTGAGGAAGACCCGAGAGGATGGAGTTGCAATAATCAATATGGGATGTAACGAGGGCGTGGATGAGAATGGCGGTGCTGTTGGGTGTGAGTGATGGGTGGAGACGGTTAATATTGCGGAGGTGGAATAGGCAGATTGAGTAATACTGTTGATGTGAGCTTCAAAAGATAGGGTGCTGTCGAGGATGACACCCAGACTCTTAACTTGGGGGGACTGTGGAGTTGTCAATGGTAAGGAAGAATTTGTCAGTTTTGGCCAGAGTTACAGAAAGAATACAGACAATACAGAATTACTGTATTTTATGTTTATTTCACGCAGTTACTTTATACTGTCTTTGTCGTTTATTGTGCCCCTCTCATAAAATAACTGGCCCCTGCCTGGCCCACCCAGTAAAATTGGTCTAGTCTTTCTCAAAGAGTGGTCCGCGGACCACTGGTGGTCCGTGAGTATTTTGGTAAAATGTGACATTTGAAATTAATATATTATAAGTTTAAAGTGTTTCTCAAACTGTCTTAAAATGACTAGTATAGAGTGTAGCATAAATGTAGCGTAGCTACGTAGGTTCGTAGCTACGTAGGTTACGATCTTACGTCATAAATGATTTGCGCGGTCAATTTGAGCTGTCAACTGACAAGATGGACCGATGGCTAAAGACAGGGTCAGTTAAAAGAAAATTAAATGACAAATCTGATGTGACAGTCAAGGTGCATCGTCCTGATGCAGGAGATCCAGCAACTACAAGTGGTTCAGCCGCAGCGACAAGTGATTTTGTGTGCGTTACTGAGTCCCAGGAGAGCGGTTCGCCGTCTAACCGCCACCCGGCTGAAAGCTGTGAAACTCGGCTTGATCGCGGAAAGTCCAGCGCTAAAGTGAAGAGAAAATATCACAGCGACTACATAAAATTCGGATTTTTCTGGACTGGAGATGAAGAGGATCCCAATCCACACTGTGTTTTGTGCTACGAGTCGTTGGCTAACGAGGCTATGAAACCCGCCAAGCTCAAGCGTCATTTTGAGAGCAAACACAAGGATTACATCGGGAAACCTTTAGCATTGTTTGAGAGAAAACGTGATGAACTTAAAAGACACATGACGAAGGCGCCCTCACATTTTTTTGCGACGGGGGAAAATGCGAAGGCTACAGAGGCATCATACAAGGTATCCCTTCTCATCGCAAAAACAGGGAAACCTCATTCAATAGGTGAGAATTTAGTCAAACCAGCTGCCAAGGTTATGGCTAATGTATTGTTTGGGGAGAAAGCAAGCAACGAAATTAACAGGGTCCCCCTCTCCAATGATACTGTCCAGCGGCGAATAACAGCCATGGCCGAAAATGTGAAAGATCAGCTGATCACACGTTTACGCCAAAGCCAGTTTTTCACACTGCAACTGGACGAGTCAACTGATATCGTGAATGAGGCAAATCTGCTGTGTTTTGTAAGGTACATTTATGATGGCGGTGTGCAGGATGAATTTCTGTTTTGTCGTTCCCTGCCGACCAACACCACAGGGGAAGCCATTTTTGACTCAGTCAACGATTTCATCCTGCAGAATAATATCGACTGGACACGATGTGTTGGTATTTGCACAGATGGTGCAACTGCAATGACTGGGAAACACAAGGGACTGGCAGCGCGCGTACGCGCAGTTGCACCTTGCGCCACAGCAACACACTGTTGCATTCACAGAGAACAGCTGGCTGTGAAAAAAATGCCACCATGCCTCAAATCAGTACTGGACGAGTCTGTGAAAATTGTTAATACAATAAAAACCAAAGCACTGAACACACGTCTTTTTAAAGCTCTGTGTGATGAAATGGGAAGTGAACACACAAAACTGCTTTTCCATACTGAAGTTCGCTGGCTGTCGCGTGGGAAAGTTCTCATCCGTCTGTTTGAACTGCGCGATGAGGTGATGTTATTCTTGCATCATACTGATGAACTGTATGACAGACTGCATGATTTCCAGTGGCTCTCAAAATTGGCATACCTGGCCGATGTCTTCAGCGCACTCAATGCTCTGAACTTAGCGCTGCAGGGAAAAGCCGTCACCGCCTTCAATGTGCAGGACAAAATTAAAGCCGCACGCCTCAAGATGGAACTGTGGTGTGTCCGTCTGGATCGCCAGGAGTTTGACTGTTTTCCGACGCTTGTGGATTTTCTCCTCGCTGCAGATGAAGAGCTGGACGGCGGCACAGTTGCAGCCTTCAAGGAACATCTGCAAGGCCTTCACTTTCAGCTGGGAAGATATTTCCCAGAACTAGATGCAGACTATGAGTGGACCAGGAATCCATTTGGGGACAAAACGCACATCGAACACGTCAGTTCCAAGCTCCCATCAAGACAGGTTGACAGCCTTGTGGACATCGCATCTGATGGGACACTGAGGACGACTTTCAGAGAGAAAAGCTTGACGGACTTTTGGGTCCACGTCCAGCCTGAGCACCCAGAGCTGGCTGACGCTGCTCTGAAACTGTTGATGCCGTTTCCAACCACCTACAACTGTGAAGTTGGTTTTTCTACACTTGTTGGTCTGAAAACAAAGCAGCGTAACAGGATCAATGTGGACTGTGATATGAGACTAAAACTCTGCAGTTTGGATCCAGACATTGTTTCACTGATGTCTCAGCACAAGCAGCACCATTCCTCCCATTAGGTAGCAACAGAGACACGCAGTGTATGAGTGAGTAAACAATGCTATTTGTAAATGTAACAGTGTAAATAATGACCTTGTGTTTATTGTTAAATTCTTGTTAAACTTGGGCCTGCAACCATAGTTTTACTGTATTTTAGTTTTGAAAATACACAGCAGAAGTTTGTGTCGTACTAAATGCGGTGCATTTTGCGTATCTCTCTGTTCGCTCGGACATAAACTCAGTAATAAATGTAGTCTATGTTTCATATGATGTGTAAAATCTATCAGCATTTACCGTTTAAATCGCATGTGAACGAAATGCTTGTAGAATCCGTAGTTGTATTTGTATTGTTGATTTAATGTGTGAACGAGCGATATAGAGAAGGTCACATAAAGCTGTCATTATTAGGCTGTAACTTGTAATATACTGTTGGAGTAGTAAGCAGGCCTTCTTCTTTGTATTGAACTGTTGCACCTCAATTTCCCTCTGGATTAATAAAGCTTCTTGAATCTTGAATCTTGTTTTGGGATATTGGGGGAGTTAGGTGGTCCGTGAGTATTTTTTTATTGGTTAAGTGGTCCTTGGTCTGAAAAAGTTTGAGAAACACTGGTCTAGAACCACCACTGCTGCAGACAGTCCATTGATCTATAGCAACAGACAACTGAATGTCAAAATTGACCAATCAGAATTGAGTATTAACTAAACCACTGTCAGAAGCCATGTAAAAGAACCAGGAAAGCTCCAGTTTGGCCGGATCTATTCATACAGATCTCAGGTCGGTGTGAATATGTTGAAAAGAACTGCCTTGCCTTCACTCCCCTCCGTCTGAAACTTGAACAAAGTCTGTAATAAAGTCATTAGAGCTGATAAGAGAAAGGCGTGCTGCACACTTTCCCTCTCAGAGCAGTAAACAGTGTGTCGGCCCATTTGGATCCAATTGTGGTGATAATGAAAAGTGTAATGTCATAATTATGCCTGATAAAGTAATGCAGAGTAATGACGGGCTAAACGAACAGACACTTCTGCTTAGAGACGGACTGCGGGGGAATTAGAGATAAACCTGCAGTAATGCAAAGTAATTACACTGTGACTGTGATGGGATCCACTCTGTCAAAACACTGACCCCTGTTTGTGTGTGTGGAGGGGGGGGTTATTAATCAGCCGCTCTGACCCTGGGTCTGACTGGACCTTCAACTGTCCCTCATTACACACACACAAATGCAACACAAACACAGACACAGACACACACACACACACACACACACACACACACACACACACACACACACACACACACACACACACACACACACACACGGGGGAGCAGTAATTGAAAAGCAGCTGGTGTATTTAGGAGAGTCATTACTGCTAAAAGAGGAGCAGCTGCATATTTACACTGTGTGTGTGTGTGTGTGTGTGTGTGTGTGTGTGTGTGTGTGTGTGTGTGTGTGTGTGTGTGTGTGTGTGTGTGTGTGTGTGTCCTCTATCACTTTGTTGTTGTGATGTAAGAGAAGTTTGAGAATAAAAAAAATAACAAGAATAAAGATAATGAAGAGTAACAAACAAAAATGGTGGAAGCAGAATTGAAATTTGGAAACTTAAAGAAAGAATGGAAAAGAGAGATGTTCAGAGACAGTGAGAGTCCAGAGAGCTGCAGCAGGGCTCTGTCCTCTCTCATCACCTCTTAGTCCTTCCAGCTAGGGTCTGTGTGTGTGTGTGTGTGTGTGTGTGTGTGTGTGTGTGTGTGTGTGTGTGTGTGTGTGTAGTGTATGTGTGTGTGTGAGTGTGTGTGTCAGGGCAGAGGCCAGGCCACACATCGAGACAGTTCGAGGACCGGTTTGGAGCTGAGCCACATTTAGAACCAGGAGAAAGTTGCTGCAGAAGTCGCAGAGCCCAGCAGCAGCTGAGTCCATCATTGTGGTTCTGTTGAGGAATATTCACGCTTGCGTTGCAGCGATGTAAATGATGACATCATATAAGCTCTGGTTGGTGGAAAAACAAACTGCTTCACAAGTACCCCTGTCCCACCAAACCAGCTCTGTGCTTGTACTTTCCTGCTTCCAAACCGGTTCTTCTTTTTAGCCCCAGTTGTGTTTCTGCCGCCCCGGGCGGACTGGTGCTGCGTCATGACATCACCATTTACGTCGCTGATTTTCTCCCAAACTCCGCTCATAACAACAACAATGGCAGATTGCGTTGTGTCGATGCTCGTGTTGACTTTAAAGAACTACTTAGATAGATAGAAGATAGATAGATGTCTGGTGCCTTGCTCAAGGACACCAAAACTTCTCCAAAGTTATACTTTTCTCCAGAGTCCAATGGTTCATTGTTCATGTGTTTCACCGGCATTAGTCAAAACAGGAAATAACAACGAACATTTGGTCATTATAAGAAAGGCAAACACAAACAGAATCACACTAGGCCTGGTTAGTGATGCCTCACTTTATATAAGTGTGTGGTCATTTTCTAGTCACTTTGCCCAGCGCCTCAGCCTCCGACATAAGCCTGACATATTTGGTTCTTGATTCTTGACGGGTGGTCGAGTGGGGCCAGATATGAACTGGTTTTCTGGGCCAAGAGCCGGCCCCGATGCGGTGGAAACAGGAAGAACCACAGCTTAATTGGGCAACAGCTCCGAACCGATTTGGTGGGAAAAGGGGTACTTTGAACCAACTGTGAACGAACACTAGCAGCAGCACAAAATGATAATTATTTGTTTTGCTTTGTTCGGTCAACTTTTCGCTTTAAGCTAGTTTTGTTATATTCCTGTTCGTGTCTCTTCCCATACAGAATGGTACTGTATATACAGTGAAGGAAATAAGTATTTGATCCCCTGCCGATTTTGGCAGATTGCTCACTTACAAAGAACTGAACAGTCTATACTTTTAATGGTAGGTTTATTTTAACAGTGAGAGACAGAATATAAAGAAGAAAATCCAGAAATGTAGATAAAAAAAAGACATAAATTGAATTTGGGTTTAATTGGAGGAAATAAGTATTTGATCCCTTTGCAACCAACAAGGATTGTGGCTCTCACGGAGTGGTTGAATAAGTCCTCTCACTTTAAGAAAGTACTCCTGATGTCAACTCTTTACCTGGATAAAAGACACCTGTCCACAGTCAATAAATCAGATTACACCTCTCCACCGAGGGCCAGACCAGAGACAGCTCTTGTGATCATGGTGGAACTAATGTATAAGGACATCAGGGACCAGATTGTAGACCTGCACAAAGCTGGAATAGAAGACAAGACCACCAGCAAGCAGCTTGGTGAGAGAGAGACAAGTGGTTTGATTATTAGAAGATGGAAGAAGCACAAACTGACCATCAATCACCCTCAACTCAGACTGTTCAGTTCTTTTTAAGTGGGCAAACTAACAAAATCGGCAGGGGATCAGATACTTATTTCCTTCACTGTAACTACCTGTAAATCACAATAAGTGATTTACTGTGTTTTTAATTCCGATGTCCGAAATTGGTGAGAGGAAGAGGAAAGGAATGTTAATAATTGAATTGTTTTATATTATTTGGTCTGTTGGTTATTCAAATTGTAGCACAAACACTGTCAGACCAAAAATAATTTCCAGGGGAAATTATAAACACTGAATCTTTTTCAGACCCAAACATTTTGTCAGTGCTTTTATCCTCACACAGACTTCCTCTCTGAGAACAGTGATGTGTGTAAAAGCTTTGCACGTGTTGTGAGCTCCACCATAACCATCTGTGAGGAACATGTTTTTAAATCAATAATTAAAGCCCACTCATTTAATGTATGTGATTCTGAAATTACACATATTGAGTAGTCACATTTTGGTACTAAGGTATATTTGTTGCCGAAACCTTGTACTTTTACTTAAGCAAGATTTTCCTTTCTTGTAACAGAGTATTTTTACTGTTTAGTATTGATATCAGAGCACTTCTTCTATCTCTGGTGTGAGGAACGTTTTGGTACATTTTGTAGTGTAGAAGTGCAGTGATGTGAGTGCTCCTCACCCGGCTGCTCCTCCCTCCTCTTCCTCTCCTCCTTCTCCTCCCTCAGCCGGTCCTCCAGTCTGCAGGGTCTCCCTACCGGGTCTCGAGGAACAATGCGTCCATGGAAAGGACACTGCAGGACAGAGGGACAGCTCAAACACACACTCTGATACATCACTCGTTCTGTCCTGGGGAGGGTTTGGTCCAGTTGGCTCAACTTGTGAACTTGCTTTAAAACTTACCAGAGCCCTATTGGAGCCACAACAAGACGCCATCGTTTACGTCGCTCTAAAGCCAGCGGACATATCCCTCACAATAACAACAATGGAGAGTGCATTATAGCTGTGCTCATGTTGCTGTTAAACTCAAGAAGCCAGATTGAAATTCTGAAACAACTCCTCCAGCTTTATACTTTACTCCAGAGTGATGTCGCTAATGGTTAGCTACTATGGTTTAGCAGTTGCTGGCGACAGGAGTGGTACATTGCTTGTGCTCTGCCGCTGTTTGGCCTTAATTGACAAAGTTTGGCACACATATTAAGGATTTATAAAGTGAAGTCTGTCTCTGCTACATGGTAATGTTAGCTTAGACAGCAAAGCCAGTTGGACTAATCAATATCGAGATTTAGAGCCTACAAACTGTATATTTCTTGCATTATATTGGTGTGTGTTTAAAGGTCCATGTTGCAGAAGAATTATGCTTTGAATGAGTAGGGATTTGTTCCTGCCACAATAATAGAAAACAGGTTGTGGTTTAAAGTATGGCGAATCATAAATAATTAGTCACACATATGCCTGGGTAATGTTGGTGGCGTGTTTATATTTGTGGGGGCGTTTTAGCAAATTAGCGATCTGTGCGCAATTAATTCTGCAACATCTTTCTGCTCTCGCCTTGGACTGTTGTTAGTGCCCACCAACATCTGGGGACATGTCCCCACCACTTTTAGAAATGGCCAAATTTGTCCCCACCACTTTGCGTTAGGAAAATGTGTTTAAAATGTTCTGAAAATAGTGTGCACAAAGAATTATACACTTTTGACAAGAGAACATGTACAATCTGGAGGACTGTTCACACTTTCTGGGTGTATTTCATCAGGCCAGTGACACGTTTAATACTATAATAATTAAAAAGAGAATAGGTATGAATGTATATACTGTATGTATGTATTTATGGGGGTGCTTAATGCAGTAGTGTTTTTTTAAATCTGAAAAAATGATCCCAAACCGTTTTTGGGTCCCAGAGCCAGCACGATGCAGTGGAAACACAAACAAATGGTTCGGAATCTGGAGCCGGCTCCCAACCCGCCCTGGGAGTGGTGTTTGTTTCCCAGTACCTTGAGGCGGTCCTGTCTCTGGCACAGCTTCCCGTCCTCCAGAGGCGCTCTGCAGTGATGGCTGACCGGAGTGAAGCTCCCGGGGAAGGAGATGTATCTGCTGCGGCTCTCTGCCAGCAGCTCCTTGTTCTCCACCTCCTCGTCAACATCGATGGGAACCCAGAACTGATGCTGGGAGGCCGACCTGCACAGGGACAGCTCATCAGAGCACTGAAACTACTCTCCTACTGTTGTATGGAATTATGAAATGGTTATAAGTTTATTTTTTATAATATCTTATCTATTTTGTTATGTTTGGTCTGATAAAATAAATCCTTTGGAACCACTTAGAAGTAAGGGTTGGATACGTTTAGATTTAGGGTATTTTGATACTGTTTGGACCTTGTAAATGTTTCTGTATAATACATAAACTCTTTACAACTCTCGAAGTGTTAGTGAGATATACTTTAAATACTTTTGGTTTAGCGTCTGTGCCCCTATTCGCAAAGATTCTGAAGCTTATCGGGATTTACATTTCACACCCTACAGTAAGATTGTATCTGCATTTTTTACTGTCTGTGAATGAAATACATTTATTTAAATTCAATTAAATGTTCCAAATAATTGTTATAAAAACACCACATTTCCATACATACAAATGAACAAGAGTTTTGTGATAATAAGTACAAAATTAAAATGCCATGCTAAATTATAATTCCACTTTAATAGAATTATAGCTGTCTGAGCGACCCAACACCTGACTTATAGAATATGTGTGTGTGTGTGTGTGTGTGTGTGTGTGTGTGTGTGTGTGTGTGTGTGTGTGTGTGTGTGTGTCTGTGCGTGCGTGCATGCGTGCGTGTCTTTATTTACTTGATGATCTTGCCAGCGTTGGGCTGCTCTTGGCCCCAGTAGTACAGGTCCAGACCAAACGGAACCACAGGAGCATCAGCAGCCTTCTGAGAGGAGCTGGGCCCCGAGGAGCCACTGGAGCTGCAGGAGGGTCAGAGCAGAGTTATGTGACTGTTGACTAATAAACAGAATGTTGTCTCTTTAATCCCCTCTCTGCGCCTCATCCTGTTAGTGTCTTGGTGAGCGGCTAGTACCCTTTCTCAGGAGAAGAACCCTTTCTTAGCAGGTTTGGGGGTTTTCCATAGACTCCTGCTTGCTGATGGAGTATCCTGATGGGAATAGAGCTTATGTATTTCTTTCTCCACTCTGTTGTGTTTACACACACACAGGGAGGATATACACCAACCCCTAATGGCATGGTGTTGCAGCAGAACCAGGGTGACGCATGAGAAACAGTGCCGGGTCTAGCTGCCTCTACGGACGTTGAAACGACCCCTTTAACTTTTGAAGAGGCTTCAGGAGACAGAGTGTGAGGTACCACACTGTAGACTGCCCTGACACACACCTGAAGATTCTCAGTGACCCAAAAGAAGCTTTTATGAAGGGACTGCCCAGTTTGTAGGGGACTAAGACTGATCTAATTCACTCGGTCATTTGAGAGGGGGGGCTTTACTTTACTCTCAAATGCTGGTGGAGTTTTGCCATCAAGGGGCAATATCTGTAAAGATGTCTCTAACACTGCTGTAGAATTGTGTATGATCAATATCAACGACTCACATCAAGATTATGTGTTTTTTTTATGTCAACGTTTAAAATCAAATGGACTTTATCCTCAGACATTTAAAAAATAAGCATCAAATAGGCACTTGTTAAACTTAATCTGACTTATTCTGCAAGTCTATCAATCTGATTCAGCCTGTGACACTGAGTCACATAATCCCAGAAAAGGCTGAAACTGGAGCTGAGGAGGGAGAGAGAGGACATGTCAGTACCTGGGTTCTGCAGGCAGAGGGAGGTTCTGAGTGACGTGGCGCTGAGTGGCCGCTGCACACGTAGGATCCTGCTCCTCATCATCCATAAGACGCTTCAGCCACTTAATGGAGGAAAAGGAGGGAGGAGGTGCAGCTGCAGGAGCTTTACCGGGAGCTCTCTTTGTGGCTGGTGCTGCAGAGGTGGAGGGGAGCGGATCCAGACCTGCCAACAGAGAAACAGGAAGTCAGGATCACTCAGAACTCTGCAGAGCTTTGATACACACAAATTATCTCTGTCATTTATTATAATTAGGTTTATTTTTTTAATGAGTAATTAATAATATGCATCTCAGAAATGTATGTGTTAAAATAGATCATAATTTACCGTAATTATCATGACCGAAAAGTAGAGGGAAAGGAATCAGAAGTCAAGAAAATAAATTGAATATATATGTTATATTTCTGTTCTGAACCTTAAAAATGTATGAAGTGGTTTTTTTCAAGATGTTCTGGTGAGTTGTGATAAATCGATGGAAAGAAAAAATGTTTTCATTAATCTATTAAGAGTCATTTTTCACCTTAAACTGTTAAAGAAAAGAGGATTGTATATTAGTATGTAGGGTCTCTACTTTAAAGAGTCCTCTCCTGCTGATGTTCAGGTGTATATCAGTATGTAGAGTCTCTACTTTAAAGAGTCCTCTCCTGCTGATGTTCAGGTGTATATCAGTATGTAGGGTCTCTACTTTAAAGAGTCCTCTCCTGCTGATGTTCAGGTGTTTATCAGTATGTAGAGTCTCTACTTTAAAGAGTCCTCTCCAGCTGATGTTCAGGTGCATATCAATATGTAGTCTCTACTTTAAAGAGTCCTCTCCTGCTGATGTTCAGGTGTATATCAGTATGTAGTGTCTCTACTTTAAAGAGTCCTCTCCTGCTGATGTTCAGGTGTATATCAGTATGTAGAGTCTCTACTTTAAAGAGTCCTCTCCTGCTAATGTTCAGGTGTGTATCAGTATGTAGTGTCTCTACTTTAAAGAGTCCTCTCCTGCTGAAGATCAGGTGTATATCAGTATGTAGTGTTTCTACTTTAAAGAGTCCTCTCCTGCTGATGTTCAAGTGTATAGCAGGATGTAGTGTCTCTACTTTAAAGAGTCCTCTCCTGCTGATGTTCAAGTGTATAGCAGGATGTAGTGTCTCTACTTTAAAGAGTCCTCTCCTGCTGATGTTCAAGTGTATAGCAGGATGTAGTGTCTCTACTTTAAAGAGTCCTCTCCTGCTGATGTTCAAGTGTATAGCAGGATGTAGTGTCTCTACTTTAAAGAGTCCTCTCCTGCTGATGTTCAGGTGTATATCAGTATGTAGAGTCTCTACTTTAAAGAGTCCTCTCCTGCTGATGTTCAGGTCTATATCAGTATGTAGGGTCTCTACTTTAAAGAGTCCTCTCCTGCTGATGTTCAGGTGTTTATCAGTATGTAGAGTCTCTACTTTAAAGAGTCCTCTCCAGCTGATGTTCAGGTGCATATCAATATGTAGAGTCTGTACTTTAAAGAGTCCTCTCCTGCTGATGTTCAGGTGTATATCAGTATGTAGAGTCTCTACTTTAAAGAGTCCTCTCCTGCTGATGTTCAGGTGTGTATCAGTATGTAGTGTCTCTACTTTAAAGAGTCCTCTCCTGCTGAAGATCAGGTGTATATCAGTATGTAGTGTTTCTACTTTAAAGAGTCCTCTCCTGCTGATGTTCAAGTGTATAGCAGGATGTAGTGTCTCTACTTTAAAGAGTCCTCTCCTGCTGATGTTCAAGTGTATAGCAGGATGTAGTGTCTCTACTTTAAAGAGTCCTCTCCTGCTGATGTTCAGGTGTATATCAGTATGTAGAGTCTCTACTTTAAAGAGTCCTCTCCTGCTGATGTTCAGGTCTATATCAGTATGTAGTGTCTCTACTTTAAAGAGTCCTCTCCTGCTGATGTTCAGGTGTTTATCAGTATGTAGTGTCTCTACTTTAAAGAGTCCTCTCCTGCTGATGTTCAAGTGTATAGCAGGATGTAGTGTCTCTACTTTAAAGAGTCCTCTCCTGCTGATGTTCAAGTGTATAGCAGGATGTAGTGTCTCTACTTTAAAGAGTCCTCTCCTGCTGATGTTCAAGTGTATAGCAGGATGTAGTGTCTCTACTTTAAAGAGTCCTCTCCTGCTGATGTTCAGGTGTATATCAGTATGTAGAGTCTCTACTTTAAAGAGTCCTCTCCTGCTGATGTTCAGGTCTATATCAGTATGTAGTGTCTCTACTTTAAAGAGTCCTCTCCTGCTGATGTTCAGGTGTTTATCAGTATGTAGTGTCTCTACTTTAAAGAGTCCTCTCCTGCTGATGTTCAGGTGTATATCAGTATGTAGTGTCTCTACTTTAAAGAGTCCTCTCTTGCTGGTGTTCAGGTGTATATCAGTATGTAGTGTCTCTACTTTAAAGAGTCCTCTCTTGCTGGTGTTCAGGTGTATATCAGTATGTAGTGTCTCTACTTTAAAGAGTCCTCTCCTGCTGGTGTTCAGGTGTATATCAGTATGTAGTGTCTACTTTAAAGAGTCCTCTCCTGCTGATGTTCAGGTGTATATCAGTATGTAGTGTCTCTACTTTAAAGAGTCCTCTCCTGCTGATGTTCAGGTGTATATCAGTATGTAGTGTCTCTACTTTAAAGAGTCCTCTCCTGCTGATGTTCAGGTGTATATCAGTATGTAGTGTCTCAACTTTAAAGAGTCCTCTCCTGCTGATGTTCAGGTGTATATCAGTATGTAGTGTCTGTACTTTAAAGAGTCCTCTCCTGCTGATGTTCAGGTGTATATCAGTATGTAGTGTCTCTACTTTAAAGAGTCCTCTCCAGCTGATGTTCAGGTGTATATCAGTATGTAGTGTCTCTCCTGGGACATGTCTCCATGCTTTAATGTTCAAAAAGCTCTTTATGTTTCTCATACTGCCTGTGCTGCAGCATCTCTTTTCACACTCTGTTTGAAACCAGAGCCCAGTCTGCTCTGATTGTTCAGCTGGCTGGCTCTGTTGTGATTGGCCAACCTCTTAGAGATGTTCCGCCCCTTAGCCTATCACGTACAATATGTTGGAGTGCTAGCCAATAGGACTGTGAGTGTTCCATAGTGATGTCACTATGTTACAGAAGTAAACAAAGGAGTCCAATGGAGGTGTTTCAGGAAGGGGGGGGAGAAAACTCCCTCTGAAGGGAACACAGGGATCTTAACCTTTGCAGACCATTTACATGCACTAAAACCTTTAGAACACACTACAGGAGAGGGAGACAATAGCTTAAATCATTTCTTGATAGTCACAGCCATTTTTGCACGGCTGTTTTTTTCAAAGTACGGTGCTTTTAAAAAACCTAAAACCAAGTCAACAGTCAGGTTAACCCCCCCCCCCCCCACCATCTCCCTCTGTGATCCCTTCCTCTCTTTGTCGGGCTCAATCTGCTCTTTTCAAAGGTTTGTCTGGATGTTGTGGATGTTAAGACGCACAGATCAATGGGAGGAAATGTGTATAGTAGTGTGTGTGTGTGTGTGTGTGTGTGTGTGTGTGTGTGTGTGTGTGTGTGTGTGTGTGTGTTTACGTGAGGGGGGTTGTTAGAGAAAGAGAGAGAAAAAAGGGGGTTAAGGGGGTTTGAGGAGAAGACAGGGAGGGAGAAAGTGAGAGAGGAAAGGCGGAAAGAGGTATTGATTTTCCCGGGTTAAGCAGGGCCTGTAATTAAAATGTTAATTTGAGAAAGAGAGAGATAGTGTCCTGACAGCGGGGGTGGGGGGGGGGGGGGGTAAGAGGACTGATAATCAGAATGACAGAACAAGACGGAGGGAAAGAAAGCGAGCGCAAGAGATATCGACGGAGAAAAAGAGGAAATAGGAGGAAGAGAGATCAGAGGCTGGCTTTCTTTTAGTGAATGAACACTGGGAGGAACGAGAGGAGAAGAAAGAGAAATGATAAATGTGATCCACTGGCTGAGAGGAAGGAGGAACACACAGAGCAGAGGGAAGACCATTGTAATCGAAAGAAGTGGAACAGACAGACTGCAGAAACAGATCAATCCTCAACACCTTTTCGATCCTAGATATTGCTTAGAGACTGGTTCATCGTCCAAAGTACAATCAGATGTTAGCCACAGGTAACAGAACAGCAGATGAACACATTCTACCTTCAGGGCCTTACTTGAATGTTCACTTGAAGCTATTAAATTATGTATAAGTATATTTAAAGATACCTTAAATGAAAGTAAGCCTGATCTCTACTTAGTAGAACTTGAGGAGCTACTGTGGCTAGATGGCTAACCAACAGAAATACAGGTGCTAGCTTGCCACAAATCTAGGGAGCTAGTTTGCTTACTGAAGAAAAAAGATGTATGAATCTGTAGCAGATAATGTTAGCCGCGTCTGGCTGGAGCTCTCCAACAGAGCGGTGCAGGAATAAAACCCGTAAATTGGTTAGAAGTTCAGCACTTGAGTTTCCCTTGTCTCAAGGTCACTGTTTTCTTTACTGTTTTTGGTTAGCCTGAAATAAAGTCTGTTGTTAACACAAGTTAACAACAGACTTTTGAACATTTCCATTACGACATCAGTAAATACCCCACTAGGGAATGACTGACCTACTATAAATAAAAAGCGGTTGCTATAAGGTGCGTAAAGAAACTTACTACTACCAACGATTCATGTCGAACATTAGCCCCCTTTAGCTTAGCCGTGGTGGTGTGCAGTTATGTGCCATTGATTCTTTATAGCCTAAAATTTTTTGGGTTGTTGTATTTACCCTAAAATAATCATAAAGCGATGTGGAGATTATCCTGCTGAGCAAAACATAAGGATCATAAACCTGTTAGCCAAATAGCTTAGTTTGTGCAATATTCAAAGATCCAATAAAGAAATCCCACTGCCTTTTGTCGATGGAGCCTTTGGAACGCTACACTTCCAGGTCGGCCTACAAAATGACGTTAATACTGAACCACTCTACGATGCATCCCTGAAAGCAGGGGTGTCCAAACTGTTTCCACTGAGGGCCACATACAGAAAACATACAAAGGGCTGGGCCCCTCACTAAAGGTGAGGTATATTGCCTCTTAAGTTAAGTTAGAAGTTAGCAAAACCAATCAAATGTAGGTGTAGGTATGCTTCATACTTGAATATGCTTTATGAAAACACAGCCTCCATCTCAGCTCTCCGTAGGGTTTACTTTATTGTGTTACAAACAGTGTTGCAGCTCATCCCTTACAACAGAAGTCTCAGATTGATTATAATAAGGAGAAATATGGAGGTTATATTTTAATCCTTTTATGGAAATAAGTTATTGGGCTTTTTTCATCCACTTCGATTTGTTAAAAAATGTTTTCAAATTTAACTGAATTTATTTGAAAAGTGGGCTTATAAACACATGAATACTACTGTGTAATATATGTTTGGATATACATTTAAGAAGTACAATACAAGACTTGCACAATTCTCAGATTCCATTATACTTTTAGAATTTGCTGAGGGCTAATTCAAAATGGACCAAGGGCTACATTTGGCACCCGGGCCGTAGTTTGGACACCCTTGCCTTAAATGTTAGCACTGTGAATACTGTTTGCTGTCTGTAAATGGCAAAGAAATGTCCAAAGTTAATTGAGCACACAGTGGATGTGTTCACTCTCCTGGTGCTGCACAGTTCACAACCACACTAAATTGTGTATAAATCAACAGCTGAAACTAGTCCCAACAGAATAATAATAATAATACATTTTATTTGAAGGCGCCTTTCTCTGCACTCAAGGACACCGTACATGATACACACACAAAGACAATAAAAGGAATCAACAATGCAAGTAAAAAATAACAACAATAGACGGTGACAGAGGAATTATGCTGTGGACAAGGATGGCGGCAGTGTGGGGGGTAAGGGAGGGGCGGAGGCGATTGATGTTTCGTAGGTGGAAGTAGGCAGACCGGGTGTTATTGATGTGGGATTGAAAGGATAGTGTGCCGTCAAAGATTTATTCCTGTTTGTGTATTGTTTGCCTAAACCTGCAGTGCCAGGACAATTTATTTTTGATGAAACCAAAATATAGAATAGAATGCAATGCAAAGAGCAGGGCAGGGAGTCGGAAACAAACTATTGAGTTGCTGCTTTGAGTTTTTTTCTATTGTATTTTCTGACGGAAGGACAACAGCATTATCATTTTACTTTACATTTCCTTTGCAACTTATAATAAGTGCAATCAACAAAGAAGATACAAAATCAAGACAGCTAGAACCCTGTAATGGCTTTAAACAGGCTGAACCTTTTGTGCTGCATACAGAAATTAAAAAGTAATTACTAATTGTATTTTTATTGGCCATGGTGCAGAGGAAACAGGTGTGTTTTCAGTCTAGATGTAAGAGGAGTAGACTTTCTGCTGTCCTGATATCAATGGCTCGTTCCACCCTTTAGGAGCCGGCACAGATAAATGAACTAAACAGTGTATAAACTGATAAATACATATCAGAATAACACGTGATGGATAACCATGCGAGGGGCTCCTGCTTAGTGGCTGGTGTGTGTGTGTGTACTGTATGTGTGTGTGGGGGGTAAAATCTAGGTGCAGGGCTAATAGGGGCTCATTAAGGAGGTTGCATTGTTAATGTGGTATGGCCCCTGCAGATCATTACCTAACCCACTAATCACCCTGACACACACACACACACACACACACACACACACACACACACACACACACACACACACACACACACACACACACACACACACACACACACACACACACACACACACACACACACACACACACACACACACACACACACACACACACACACACACACACACACACACACAGCTGTTTGGGCACATCAGATACAATCTAATTACTTTAGCGTCTAATTGATTAGTAATGGAGGGGGGGGTCAGAGCTGGCTCTCAGGTGAAGAGGAGGCTCAGTGTGAATGTAATGACTCAGGAGGCTGCTGCGAGGTCAAAGGTCACCGCACAGCTGACCACGCAGTAACACCACTGTCTGCACCGTGAGGGTGTCATTAACGCACACACACACATACAGTAAAGGAAGTAATGATCGCAGATATGAGTGATGGGGGGGGCGCTGAATGTGGCTGACAGAGCTGCAACAGCAGCAGCGTGAGACTTTTACTGTCGCCTGGAGCCTGGTGACAATGATACAAACAGCTAATATAATATTTAGAAAGAAAAGCGGTTGTAGTAGAGCTGACACTGCAGTGAGATGAGCGGGCGGTCGGTTAATGACCTGAACATTTGACCTCTAACCCTGCGTGCTGCCTGGAGGCTAGACATGATCCATACAGGAGCAATGAAAACCACAGCGCTGCACTCATATGCAGCTAGTGATGACTCAGGGTGAAGGGGAATGGATGTGTCGACAGCACGATATCCATCAAAGACACACTGGGGGAAAATACTTGTGGAAAAGAAACATCTGTCTCCATTACAACGCCGTCCCGCATTTCACAGAAACACTCTTAGCATTCAGCATGTGGGACTATTCAGGACCAATAGCTCGGTAATTGTGAGCTTGTTAAGCATTTAGCATTTAGCATCCCAGGGTCAATCTAAGGGCGGCATATCTGGGGATCTGGTGTATCAGCACATATTTAGGCCAAGACTTGGACTATAGACATGGAGATACAACATCCATGACACGATTGTTTGTCATCAGGCAGTTTAAAAGCTCATTTTAAGCTAATACAAATCTGAATCTTTGTAAGATGTTAGTCAATGTATCCCAAGATTGCATGGCAAATGGTCTACTTGAGTACTGTTTACGGAGAACGCATGGGGGTATAAAGAGAACTGGAAACAGCATTGGAGGCCCCCGTTCATTCCTGTGAAAGTTGCTCAGTTGGCGGGACCATCTTTAAATTTAAAAGGTACCGGATAATATGGTGACATGGTCCCATAGAGAGTGTACACTTGAGTTTTCCTGAAGCCCCGCCTCCAATTTGGCATCCTCAGCTTGTCTAATGAATGGAGAGGGAAAATAACTCTGGATTTTCTTCTTGTATTTTTTTTGTACAACATTTAAACCCTAATGATTGAGGATTATAAGTGTTCGTTCTGGGTATTTTTTTAGCTCAAAATAATCTATGTTGTGATTTACAGACTGGTCCAATGACATCACGGACTAGAACGGAAGTATAGTACCACCTTTTGGCTTCAACAGCGGGCCACTTCCTGGGGTCTTGCTCAAACGTCATTACATGCCAATACTACCCAGAGTACCCATTGCTTCTGGTAAGACAGATCTTTTCTGGGTATACACCAAAATTACTTTGCAGCTAACCGTTTGCCTTCAAATCAACCTGACTGGATAACACACCATTGGTTTTTGAAGATGTGCTTGGTTCTCTGCCAGGTTTTTAAAGCTGCAACAATCAGAACATTAACATGAACCATGAACCTGAAATTACTTTGTAGTTCAATATTTCACTACGGGTACAAACAGAATATTAACCAACTCCCCACTTTAGCGTCTTTCAGATCATTGTTCCTAATTTACAAATTAAGCTATGCTCTGAATAACAGTCTCATTCTCTACCTGCTCAGCAGCAAACTGCAGACACACACAGTTAGAGGCTAGCTGGGGGAACATTTAGCAGCTAAAGAGACAGAATGTGATCACATCATACGGATGAAGGATTTTTGTTTGGATTTGAATTACAAAGTGACACTTTCAGGTTGTGTGATTTTGCTTAATGTTTACAATTGTACCATACTTTATGACTTGTTAGACTCACTGTATTCATGTCATGAGTTTGACAGACTAGTAGCACTGAACCAGTAGTCCAGGGACCCCCAGTGATCTGGAGGGAGAGGGTCCACAGAATAAATGGGGGAGAAAGTTTATTTTCTCTATTTAATTCACTTTAGAAGTGAGATTAAGAGTCAGACGAGTTGATAATCTGATCATAGGTTCCA
This sequence comes from Eleginops maclovinus, assembly GCF_036324505.1. Classification (NCBI taxonomy): domain Eukaryota; kingdom Metazoa; phylum Chordata; class Actinopteri; order Perciformes; family Eleginopidae; genus Eleginops; species Eleginops maclovinus. The sequence continues at coordinate 25,508,782 of NC_086371.1, forward strand.
CTTCCTCCACAGTTGTCTCCCAAACTGTAGTTACCAGCTATACAATTCTGGTCTTACAACCACAATCATGCAATAGGGGACCCTGACACACACACACATACACACACACACACACACACACTTTAACCATGGTTGTATAAATAAACCCACTTCAAAAGCCCTTCACCTGCACACTACCAGCTGCTCTTTTGAAGTGTGTGTGTGTGTGTGTGTGTGTGTGTGTGTGTGTGTGTGTGTGTGTGTGTGTGTGTGTGCGGGGGTGTGTGTGTTTGTTAAGTGTGTGTGTGAAACTTAAAAGATTAGGGCAGCAACAGGTCTTCTTTTGTAGCTTAACCTCACTGTTTATGCACGTGTCTGCAGACTTAAGGTTGGAGGTGTGTGAGTGTGTGTAGGTGTGTGTGTGGTGCTGAACTCATACCATACTCAGCTCGTAGGTGCTCTGGAATGTGTGGCTCATATCCCTCTTTCTCTGGAACCTCATTGAAGTCATCATCGTCGTCATCATCATCATCATCGTCTTCCTCTCCATCTGTAGCCTTCACCTGAGGAAGAGAACGCATGGTTTAATTATCAATCACAGAAGAAATATTATGTAACATTAATTGATAGGTCTTTTCTACGTCACACTCATATTACACTGTTATTACACCCATATTAGAGATTAAAACACCCCATTACACCCATATTAATCCATTATTACACCATTCTTGCATCCGTATTACACCGATATTAAAGGCATATTATATCCATATTGCACATTATTACCCCAGTACTGCTCTGTTATTACACACATGCCACACTATTGTTACACCCATATTTTACCCATTTTACACCAATGTTACACTGTTGTTAGACCCATAATACACCATTATTAGACCTATATTACACAGTTATTATACCTATAATACACCTTTGTAACACCCATATTATACTGTTATTACACCCATATTACACTGTTATTACACCCATATTACACTGGAATAACACCGTATTAGACCCATAATACACTTTCTTTGGACCCATAATACAGTGTTATTACACCTACAATACATCCACACAACACTTATATGACAGCCATATACCGCAGTTATACTGTAAGACCCATAATACACTGTTATTACACCCACTTTACACATGGACACAGCTGTCAAATCATTGTCTCCCAGGATACGTGATTTTGGACAAACATACAACACGTGTTAATCATTCAGGTTGGTTTAAATTATATGGAATATCAACATCAGATATGTGCATACACTATGTTCTATATTTTGACCTGCATCCGTTTGGCTCATGGGAGAATGGATGGGGTGTGTGTGTGTGTGTGTGTGTGTGTGTGTGTGTGTGTGTGTGTGTGTGTGTGTGTGTGTGTGTGTGTGTGTGTGTGTGTGTGTGTGTGTGTGTGTATGTGTGATGAGCTGCTATCAGCGCTAAGCAGAATTTATGGTTTTTAATTTCCTGGTGAGGTTGTTAGCCATTGACTGGGCTACAATGCAGAACACAACACTCCATACACACAGGGGTCATTTCCATAACACAGATGTGTGTCTACGTGCGTGTGTGTGTGTGTGTGTGTTCCATCTTTAACAGCCAATGACACACACACACACACACACACACACACACACACACACACACACACACACACACACACACACACACACACACACACACACACACACACACACACACACACACACACACACACACACACACACACACACACACACACACACACACACACACACTTCAGTCAAGCAGCATAATAATCACAGTGATTAGGGTTATGAGGAGCAGTAAAAACGTTAAGCTAACCCCTTATTCTCAAGGGTCTCTTTTTCATTAGTGTGTAATAACAGTGTGTGTGTGTGTGTCTCTGTGTCTGTGTGTGTGTGTGTTGCTGCTAATAAAGCCCATTAGAATGTTTGAATTAGTTTACAAATGATGAGTCTCCGGATAATTACTAAAGCACAAGTGAACCAGAAGACAGCGGCGTCAGTTAACTGTGTCACAGCCCTGAACACACCTCTCCATCCGACACACACACACACACACACACACACACACACACACACACACACACACACACACACACACACACACACACACACACACACACACACACACACACACACACACACACACACACACACACACACACACACACACACACACACACACACACACACACACACATAAAATACTTCATATTACAGCACTCACTACTCATTAACCAGCATTAAACAATTAAGGAATAATAAGATGTTGTTAATACAGCCATGTAGACTGGTGGGTGGTCTGAGAGGAACTTGGCTCAGATGTGATGTTAAACATACAAAGAAAATAGCAATGAAAGAAGTGAATTATTTTTCAAATCTCTTTCTCTTTTAAGGATGTTAAAGGTGTTTGTTATATTGACCTGAGTGCTGGTGAGCAGCAACTGTCAGCTGTGACTCCTTTGTGGCTTTTTAATTCAAAACTGTTATTTAACTATACTTCAACAAATCGGTCAGGTACCAATTACATAAAGCGTAAATTCAATCCTCAGCAGAAGTAAAAAGCTGAAGCTATGAATGCTCTACATGATAGTTGCATGACTTCACGTCCCAACCGCTAAGCTAAAGGTGGCTAATGTTTGGCGTGATGATGTTTGGTAATTGTGTGAATGCTGTTCAGCTGGAAATCAGTTTATAGTTTCATTTAGTGGCCTGCTGGCAACCGCTGTTTTTATGAAAGAAAGAAGCTTTGGCATTCACCAGTGGGGTTTTAGGGATGAATTATTATGTAATCAAACAATCAACAGATCTTATTTCAGGCATCTTACCAAAAACAAGTTGAAAAACGTTTATGAAGGAACCGGCGGTGCTGATAACTAACTCATTTTCGGGTTGTAAGACTCATTCCTGCACCACTCTATACCTACAGGCAGTTTAGAGACCCTTACTGAAGTCCCCTCATGCTCAGAAATATACAGTGGTATGCAAAAGTTTGGGCACCCCTCTGAGATTTCATGACAATTTGCTTTTCCTTTATAATAGAAGATCACAGCAACAACATTTGTTTTCCTACAAAGATGTAGACGTTTTAGTGTTTTCCAGACCAAAATTCTTAGGGTAGCATTACATAGTTTTATTATAATAAAATAAAATGCAAAAAATGGGATGTGCAAAAGTTTGGGCACCCTTATAAATAGCATTCATTTCAACACCTGTACGGATTTATAGCTGACAGGTTGCTGCACAAAATTGCTTTGATTAGCTCATTAGACCTTCAATTACAAAGACAGGTGGAACCAATCATGAAAAAGGCTATTTAACATAGGTAATAGCTGGCTGTGCCTGGCCTAGGTTCTTTCTTAGGGAGTGGCAAGATGGGGACCTCAAAACAACTCTCCACTGACCTGAAAGCTAAGATAATCCAACATTATAAATTAGGAGAAGGGTACAAAAAATTATCTGACAGGTTTAAACTGTCTGTCTCCACAGTCAGAAACGTAGTTGTGAAATGGAAGGCCACAGGAACAGTCCGTGTGAAGGAAAGATGTGGTAGGCCGACAAAAATAGGGGAAAGGCACAGGCGAAGGATGGTGAAAATGGTCACAGAGAAGCCACAGACCACCTCCAGAGAACTACAACAACATCTGGCTGCTGATGGTGTAGTTGTTCACCGTTCCACAATCCAGCGTACTTTGCACCAGGAAGAGCTCATTGGAAGGGTGATGTGCAAAAAGCCTTTCCTGAGTGTTAATCACAAGAAGAGTCGCATGAGGTATGCAAAAGCACATCTGGACAAGCCAGAAGCATTTTGGAACAAAATACTGTGGTCAGATGAGACCAAGATTGAGTTATTTGGTCATAACATGAACAGGTATGCATGGCGAAAAAAACACACTGCATTCAATGAAAAGAACTTGTTGCCCACTGTAAAATTTGGTGGAGGATCTATCATGTTATGGGGCTGTGTGGCTAGCACAGGTACTGGAAAGGGCCACATGAATTCCTTACAGTACCAGGAGATTCTTGACAAGAATGTTCTAGAGTCAGTCACAAAGTTGAAGCTACGCCGGGGTTGGATTTTTCAGCAGGACAATGATCCTAAGCACCGATCAAAATCCACCAAGGAATTCATGCAGAAGCACAGGTACAATGTTCTGGAATGGCCATCCCAGTCCCCAGACCTTAACATCATTGAAAATGTATGGATTTATTTGAAGAAGGCTGTCCATGCACGGAGGCCAAGAAACCTGACTGAACTGGAGACGTTTTGTGTGGAAGAATGGGCCAAAATACCACCTGCCAGGCTTAAGGGACTTGTCTGTGGCTACAGGAGGCGTCTACAGGCCGTTATTGCAGCAAAAGGAGGCAATACTAAATATTAATGGAATTATTTCTTAGGGGTGCCCAAATTTATGCACATGCCTATTTTTGTTTGAATGCACATAAACATGTTTCTGTTTGACCAATAAAAGTTATTTCACTACTGAGATGTTTCTGTTACCATAAGGTATAACATATGTTAAAATGAAGTTGCTGCTTCAAAAGCTCAGCAAGTGACAAACTGATGCAGTGGTTTTCCTAAGGGGTGCCCAAACTTTTGCATACCACTGTACCTCTTTATTGCACACGTCCATGTGAGGTCGACTGCAAACGTCCGGACCAACCACTTGGCAGAACTCTGCATGTTGTCTGAAATATTTGAACCCAGGAGGGCCTTAAAATACACCCACTAGCCCATATTCATCCCGATGGCATGGCCAAATATATGTAAATGTTAGGTCACATTCAAACCTAATAAAACGATTCTCTGGTTCGCACCAGACACAGGTTTGTTACATGGTTTCATTTTTCAGAAGGTTCGATTTGCGTTCACACAGGCAAAACCCAAACAGACTATAAACTGTGAGATAGTCATGTGCACGGAAATGCTGTTCAACCATTCAGACATTAAGCGGGTAAAAACGCAAATCCAATTTCTACCGAAGCATCGGCAGACTATTTTCATGCTCTTGTTAATCTGGAGAGCATATCAACAGACTCTAGCGGACGGCGCATATGATTATATAATCACACAACGTGTGTTAAAAATATAATAACACGTATAATGATAGATGTTCTGCACCGACGACAGCGGGCTCTGATCAGATTGTACCACAGCCTTTTGCTGTACACAGGGGGAACAGTGAGGGGAGCAGTCACAAAGGCAAATATAGCCTAGCTTATGTGTATAGTTGTTTGTATCTCTGTGAATTAATGAAGGATTTCAGAATGAAAGAAAGCATGATCCTATAGCGTAGTTCTTTTCCTCCTCTTAGGACTCGACCACATCTAAGGGGGTCACTATGGGTCTTTTGTTCAAGATATTGTTGAGATACATACCAATTACATTTGTCTTTAATATCAGGGGAGCTGACACTTTTCTGAAGCGCACTTTTATGTATTTGATGTTGCTTTTTTACTTTTGAACAACACTGTTCAACACTCCTATTAAATCCATTCTGCCTCGTTCTGTCGCTTAAGATTTTGAAGACCTCTGCATTCTTGTGACGCATAAATACTACCCGTCCTGTGTTTTGGTGTGGATTGCGTTCACACCAGCAAAGAGTTCCAGAGTTCACTAGCATGTTGCCCGTAGACCACCTCTTATAGGCGGGCCAGAGTCCAGTTCTTTAGTTCACTTCAGATGTCTCAGACTGCGTTCACACCAACCCAAACAAACCGCACCAAGGGGGTAGATGCAGGGTTTGATTCAACCATAAGAACTGGGTACAGCGTTGGAGGCGGGGCCTCGTTCATTCCTATAAGAGCTACTCATTGGTTCATGAAGACAAAATTGCCTGAGATTCTCGAGATCAAAATGCCACAAACGACCCGTCATGCCTGGCTGTCAAGAGCATAGAGCATGCACAGTTGAGTTTCCCCTTAAGCCCTGCCCCCGATCTCCCACTCTCAGCTCAGTAGAATGAATGGAAAAAAAGTAGGGATGCACCGGATCCAGGATCCGGGGTCCGGTTTTGCCGGATAGTGGCGTTTTTGACGAGGTCCGGTTACTGCCGGACCCGGTGCCCCAACCGGACCGGATCCTACAGCACGTACGCACAACGTGATTACGTCGTTAAATGTTTAAAGAAGATAACCTCCATTGTGCTAGCAGTCGAAAAAGTGCTGTATGGCAGTACTTTGAACTGAAAGAGGGAGATTCAAGTCGCGCGATATGCAAGCTTTGCAGTACAAATTTGGCTCGTGGAGGTAAAGACACTAGACACTACTCAACATCTCCGCTGTTTAAACATCTCCGTGCAAAGCATCCAACGGAGTATGAGTTGTGCAAGGCCGAGTCTAACGTCAGTGAGGCTACAGGTACCACAGCAGCACAGTCACAGAGTGGTACTATTACCAACTTCACTAGCCCTGTACCAAACAAACCGTGGGCTTCAGACAACCCAAAAGCCAATGCCATACATGCCGCAATCGGTAAAATGATAGCTGTTGATTTGCAACCATACAGCATTGTGGAAGACACTGGGTTCACCGAGCTAGTGCAATTGCTTGAGCCTCGTTACAAACTCCCCTCACGGCGTTTCTTTGCTGATAAAATAATTCCTGAAATGTATGAAACGGTAGCTTCCCGTATACGAGCGCATGTCAAGGAAGCGCAGGCCTTTTCATTTACATGTGACACATGGACTTGCGAATACACCACTCAGTCATATTTGAGCGTAACATCACATTGGATTGATGATCATTTCAACCGCGTGACTGCTATCCTACAATGCGAGGCATTCGATGGAAGACACACAGCTATTAACATCGCAAACGCACTGCAAGGCATTATGAAAGCGTGGGACATACCTGTCAACAAATGTCACCTGGTCCTGAGGGACAACGCTGCGAATATGCGCAAAGCCATGTCCGAAGCTGGCATTCCCAGTGCTGGCTGCTTCGCACACACGCTCCAGCTGTGCATACACGAAAGCCTTCTATCCCAAAAAAGTATCTCTGACATGCTCGCACTGGGCAGGAAAACAGTAGGCCACTTTAAACACTCTTCAAGCGCGAAATCAAGGCTGTCAGCTCTTCAGCAGGAGTTGGGGCTACCACATCACCTATTAATCCAGGACGTAGTGACACGGTGGAATTCTACCTATCTGATGTGCAATCGCTTGGTGGAACAGAAGCGTGCCATAAACCTCTATGTGTCAGAGACGGAGAGCATGCAACATATTCATGCTCAGAGGTGGACTCTGATGGAAGATGTGCTCAGTGTGCTCAGGCCTTTCGAGGAGTTGACAAGGGAAATAAGTGCAGAAAATGCATGCATATCAACAGTCCTGCCAGCTGTGATGATGCTGAAGCGCTTCATTCACAATGAAACCGACAGCAGTGGAATTAAACAGATGAAAGAGCGCATGCTGACGTCCCTGCGAGACAGATTTGAGGGACTTGAGGGCAACGCTGCGTTCATTGTGGCAACAAGTCTTGATCCGAGATATAAAACCAAATTTTGGATGAATGACACACTCCAGTGCCGATCAAAGTTACTTGTGCAGGAGGCTGTCTCCCGCATATCCGAATCAGATCAAGACTCGCGTGCGAGGCTAGCGCCATCTGACCAGGCTGAGACAGAGGGGGCGACAGGCCGAGCGAAACGACACTGTTCAGGTATCTGGAGCAACTGGGACGATCTGTTCCGCAGCAACACCGAGTGTGAGACAGCCACACTGAGCGCCGAAACAGAGGTCAGCGTTTTTTACAGCGAGCCACTGATTCCTCTAACCGAAGACCCGCTTCAGTGGTGGAGAGGCAATCAGCAGCGCTTTCCACTGCTGTCAAAAACGGCCAAAGTTTATCTCTGCCCACCACCAACCTCTGTACCCAGTGAACGACTTTTCAGCACCGCTGGAGACATCCGTTCTCACACGTGCAACCGGCTGTCGCCGATAAATGCAGAGCGTCTTGTTTTTCTGAAAGGAAACGCTCATTTTCTGTGAAAGCTAGCTATAGAAGTTGTTCATAATATAGAGTAGGTTCGAGTTTTTTGTGCCACACTTTGTTTAATGTTCTAATTAAGCCTACAATTATGTGCTTGAAAAGTGAAATAGCCTGTTCCATGAGCATTCATGATTATCAAGATTCCCAGTGTTTTTTTTTCTGAGAAAAAAAAATCAGTCTGCAGTTAATAGGCTACTATTAGCCTACATCTTTTTTCATTACATTTACCAGGCCTATTAACATTTTGTATCCAAGAGTTATACATGTGCTACATTTGCTATATTTTAGTTTGTAAAAGCAGTAGGCCTATGTTGGATTCTTTTTACTCTTTTCTTTTACTTTTCAAAGAGCACTTTATGGCTTGCTGTTTATGACAGGCCTCATTCTCTTTAGTAATAAATAATCTAATTTTTTGCTCTCTTTCTTTGTTCTTTGGATTGAACAGAAGTTGAACAATAAGCCTGTACACAAATGACGTTAAGCTGCACATTTCAGCGGTGTGTTCCAAGTAACTATTGAAATAAAATAGATAATGTTAGAAGTTATTGCGTATGTTTCATCTGTTAAGGAAAGGAAATGAAGTAATGAACTGTAAAGTGGTTTTCACTGCATTATAATGTACTAGCTGATGATCCGAGTAGGATCCGGTTCCGGTTCCGGTTCCGGCAGTATCTTAAGCAGTGGATCCGGTATCCGGCAGGATCTTAAAAATCAGGATCCGGTGCATCCCTAAAAAAAAGTATCCACCAATTTACAGACGTCTCTTTCCCAATGTAAATCAATGGGAAAAAGTCTTGGGTGACGTCACGGACTGATACAGAAGTTGTATTACCCACTGTTTGGCCACTACGAATATTATCCTCAAAGTCCAGAGCACTTCCTGGGGGCTTAGAATCAACTAAACAAGGCTGATGTGAATGCGAACTTAGTCTAGTATGGCAGCCTCTGCCTCTGTATGAATGGGTAAAATTGGTGACTGGGACATGTTTAGGTACAATATAGCAATAGAAAAAGTATAAAATCTGCAGGAATACTGCTAACACGAGTGGGAATGATGAGGGTCAATGATGTGAACATGATTTAAAAGTATGTGAATGTCAGTGCCGAGGTTCAGTCAAAGTGACTCAAATGTCAATATTGCAGATGTGTGTCCGTCCACTTATTCCATCCCTTTTTACAGCAGTAGGTACAAATGAAGTTCCAATATACTGAGTGATTTTTGTCGGTAGTAAGGTAAACTTCCCCTGACGATTATAAACACAGCTGTTATTACTGCACATGATTCTCTGATATAAATAAGGTGTTGCTCAGAGCCAGCCTGAGGAGTGACATACTGGGATCTGCCTTAGTTTATTAACCGGAGGAAAGAGGAAGAGAGGATGAAACAGAACCATTCTACAGAGCAAACCAAACTTTCTCCATTACTCCAGTCCACTGCTACACTCATTCATCCCCCCCCCCCACACACACACACGCACAGATATAGTCTCTATAGGTTTTGTGCTTGTCTGCTTTAATCCCGGCTGGTTTATTCGGCTCTGATCAATGACCTGAGATTAAGAAGTGATCACCCAGCTGGAGGAAAATCCTGCCCTAACATCATCTCTTTTCCCCCTCTTTCAGCCTCTTTGTCTCTAATTCACCTTAATTTAATCCTGATAGCATCGAGCGCTGTCCGCTGCCTGGCAGAGCTGTAAGTCTCACAGCAGAATTAGCTTTCCTCCAGAAACATTTTGCTGACGGCGAGCGCGGCTAAAATATGGCCCCTATTCCCCAACATGGCTGAGACCGGGGCTGCTTTGCATTTTAACAGAGCTTTGGTTTATTCTCCGCGACACACACCAGGAGAAAATCACACAGCAGCGTAGAGATCCCCACAGAAGATAAAACCGCGGCTCTAACTGGAACCCGAGATTTAGCAGACAAATTAGAAGGGATGGTTAGAGTAAAGCAGGGCCATGCGTCACTGTAATAGGAAAAAGACTAAAAAAATATTGCTAACTTTAGCAATAAAACAGGCCCAAGATAGAAATTAAAATAGTTCCGGAACAAAAAAAGTTTTTAAGTAAAGCTGGGCTGTATGTTACTGTAATGGTGATGTTTAATCTAAGATAAAATAAAGGGGGATCCTAAAGGGAAAATAAGACAAATGATTAGTTTTTTAACAGCTGGATGAAGAGGGGGATTGTGGGAGTGGTTGCTAAAGTAAAGCTAATATGCTACTTGGTTGGTACAAAGACAACCATGGTATTAAGCTTGAAGCTGTATGCAATTAACAAGTATTTTCATTTGTCAAATATTTATCCCATAGGACCATTTCTTAGACTATACAAATACAATTGGGAAAAATTACAATGGCAGCAGTAAAAGATAGTAATATCTTTAAGATTCTGTTGACCAAAATGTATAAGTATTATTCACATTACACCCTCACCATGGAATGAAAGCTTTAATTTCTCATTTTCTGAGCTCAGACTGATTATTTATTAAAGGTCTATATGTGTTGATACAAAGCTAGCCCACGCTGCTGTTTTCCTCTGAGTCTGACAAAGGAACAAACTTAGTCGGGATAATTAAGCTCTGTGTTTTGTTATGATGCCGGCATTCGGGAAGATGCATTCCGATGGCGTGGATATGGAGGCAACTTTTTGCCTGCGGAGTTTGCATGTCACCTTGTGGGGCTCGTCCTTTACACTCAGAAAGATCCACTCTTAAATGACCTTAATGACCAGGCTCAGCTCTGAGTGAAGTCTGAGGGGTCTTCCAGCTGATGCGTCAAAGCACACGCAGGGCACACATGGAGTGTATTTGATTTATTTTTTCCTTCAACTAATAGACTATTGAAAAATTAGTCGACAAATACTTTTTTCACTTACTAACGTTTAGTCGACTCATTTGGGGGCAGCCCTAACTATTCAAGAGTCACATCGACTGTGAAAACAATAGTCTGCTTTAGACCTGAACGACATTTCAGTACATGTCACTTGTTAGACGCTTTTATCCAAAAAGATTTACACATTCAATACTGGAGCATTTTGGGGTGAAGTGTCTTGCCCAGGGACACAACGACATACTGACTGCAGTGGGACTGGATCCAGTGCCCCCCTGATCCGAAGGTCGGCGATCTAACCCACTGAGCCACAGACATGACGGGATTATCGCTCACAACGACATTGCAACCCCACCATATTGAATTGTGTGATATACTCAGTCTTTCTCGCCACCGCATTGTAATCGCTAAAAAAGTTTGTTATCATACTTTGACACTGTACATAGTAACCCTGGTAACCCAAACTCCAGCAGGGAAGTTATCGCTGGAACACAGAATGCTAGTGCACCTGCACCAAAATGTCTTTGTACATCCAACTATGGAAAGCAAACTTGTGCCCTTTCCTGTTTCAACATGACAATGGGTGTGATACAAATGTGTTTTTGAGGTACGTACAAGTGACTACCTTACACTGATACCTTTTTTCAATGAAATGAGTTCCATTCCAGTTCCATGCTGGGGCCAGTTTGGTTTATATTATATATATAATATTTAGAGCCAACCAAGACGCCCATGGTTGGCGGCCATTATATGAGGGTGGGACAAGTCCCCCCCACCTTTTAAAATGATTAGTTTAGACCTCCCCACTTTTACCATGTTGAAAGTCCTTGCATCGGTCTATCCACTCGCTGCTTTTTGTAGAGCGGTGTCAGTGCCTCATTATCGAATCTATTACACTTGCTTATGGAGAGAATGCCCAGATCAATGAAACCCCATACCATGTTTTCACTGCTACTTTGTACCAAGGCAGATTCACATACAGTACAGATAAGGTACAGATACAATACGGCGAAAATCAAGTTGACGATCTCGTTGTTTGATATGTTTTCAAAGAGGGAAGTAATTCATCAGTGGTAGCAGTTCATCAGTTAACAGTAATGAGATGAGAGTTTCGTCTTTCTGTCACGATAGAGTTAAAAAATACTGAATAGTTTAGATGAGAAAAGGCATCAGGTTACTGGTATTTATCATGTAAACAGGGAACAACACAATCTCTCTGTGCTCATGTAAACACCACACCCCCAATATGCCATCATTTTCCTAATTAATAAAGCCACATAAAAGTATCAAACCACCTGTTAAAACACACCAGAATACAGGAAATTATATCTACTCTGTCTGTTTTCTGGGGGACGACCCCCACCCCGTCAGTTGTCCGACCCACCCACATCGAGGATGCTTCCTACACCCATGGAGCCAACGAACTGAAAAGTACTCCAGATGTGGAACCGATTCCAAACCGGTTGGTTCAATAACCAGTTTCACAAAAACGAGCTGGAATGAAAATCACAATGTTTTAAAAACATAATTCTGGCTTCAGCAGATTCTCTTTCTCATAGCTTAACAACTTACTGTTGCTCCATAGCTTACACTTTGATAACTGGACTTAAACCATACTGTACATTCTATATTTATTCTATTTAATATTCCACATCTTTTTTACTTTTTGTAAATACAATATCCTGCTTCATATTCTGTTTTTGTTAATATTTCTGTACATTTTTTGTTCCAAATGTTTATTTCTTACTTTCTTTTTAAATGCTATTTTATTAAATTGTATTGTAATTATGCCTTTTTTTTAACGCTGCTGCAACATAGCATTTTCCCAAATTGGGATCAATAAAGTAATTCTACCTACCTACCTACCTACCTACCTACCTACCTACCTACATACCTACCTACCTACCTATATTTGGGTGGTTTCAGGATAAGAATTTAAAAATAATAAGAGGACCCCCATTCACATAATCAGCTCCAGTTTCCTGTGGAGGAACCTGAGTGTCAATAGCAGCACATGTAGCCCACAAGTTTTTGAACAGCAGATGCATGTTCATACATGGATGTGATTATTTGATGTCCATACATGTTTGGTAATGAAATATTTGATCAGCAGCGAGAATTGACAGCAGAAGTGAGTGTGTGTGGGATGAGAAACTAAAGTAAGGTGCTGCTTCCACAGGTGTCTTCATTATTCAGCCTCTATAGCATCTCCCCTCTCCTCCCCCCTCCCTTCCCTTAAATAAGACTCTTATCCTTTATAAAAATGATGTGAGGGCGCTGCCTCGGACAACTGCTCCCCTGACTTCATTTGTCTCTTGGCAAGTTTGATGGCGCTGCGTTTAAAAACCCATTCAATCTTATAAACCAAAAATTAAATGTAGTCGACTGTGATGGGCACTCAGTGCATCTGCTATTTATATGCTAATGTACACTCAGCCTGCCAAGGTCTGGCAAATGATTACTGCACAGCCATAAGTCAGGTGTATGGCAGAGGGGGGGGGCAGGATCAAGCATCACACTCTCACACAGAGAGAGAGGAGGGAGGGAGGGAGGGGAAGAAAAGGGGAGAGGGAGGAGGTAGAGAGAGGAGAAAGCAAGGAGGTGAAAAAGCTGCAAGAGATGTTTCCATTGTCTCTTCTGACAGGTCACACACACACACACACACACACACACACACACACACACACACACACACACACACACACACACACACACACACACACACACACACACACACACACACACACACACACACACACACACACACACACACACACACACACACACACACACACACACACACACACCTTTTGGGGGATAGGGTGTTAGAGACATTTTCTTTAGAGAACAAGTGACTAACATTTTATATCCTTTTATAAATACAGTCATCTCAGGAGAATATTACACACACATTAGACACACACTCTCACATGAGGAGTTCAGATGTGGATAAGTCACCTTCTGCAACACAAACATTGATAAACCTGACCGTCAAACAGGCAACGTTTTGGAGACATTATAACATCACTCTCACAGGAAGGTCTGGGAAATTATTATTTCTTAATTTAGCTCAGTTGGTAGAGCTGATGGATCATGTACTAGGGCTTGGTCCCCAAGTAGATGAACTGGGTTCGAATCCAGCCTGGGACCATGTGCTGCGTGTCATCCCCCTCTGTCTACCCCTTTCATATCTATTGCCCAAATAAAGGCACTGTTTGCCCAATTTTTAAATAACAACTGGCTGATTGTTGTTACTGCCTAACTTACGTTGGAATGGTCCCTGGCCATGGGGAAGTCCTTCTGTTGGACTTTAAGATGCAATCTCAAGCTGACTACATTCAAGTATTGCACCACGATGATTTCACATTCAAACTACTGAGAAACTCCATATTATATACATAAGCAAGGCTCTAAATTTGATCAGGAAATCATACTTCTGGAAAAGAAGCTGATCTTTCTCCACTGGAATGTTTACAGGTCGCAGTTTGAACTATAACACTACAATTGATACCATCCGAACCTTTTAGATTTTCTGGCTCAGTAAATCGAGGTGAATTTTTTTAAATTTAATTTGAATTTGCTCTGTTTAAGGACTGTTTCTTTAAGAGGAATCAGTCATGTCATGAAGGATTAGGTGTTTTTATATCATGTTTTAACAGAATTGCTATCATATTGATCATCTTCTTTTTGCTCTTTTCCTGATTCAAATATGTGTATATGTAAAAAAAAGTTACATATTACTATATATATATACATATATATATACTGTCTGCACTGCCTGCGTTTTAACACGATTCTTTTTCTGTTTTGTTTTATTTTGCTATGTATAATTGTTTGTTTTGTTTTTAATAACATTTCCAGTACTGTATGTTGCATGTTTTTATTGACTGTTATTTACCTAAATTTGTCTTTAGGGTGACTAACAAAATCTGTCCAGGGACCACAGATGAAAAGTAGCCTCTTGGCTAACTCTGGCTCATTTACAGAAATGTTGATTAATGTGCACAGTCCCTGTTAAACAAATAAGAATGGACGAAAATAGCGTAAGTGTCACAAACTGCAATTGGGAACGTTTGTTGATTTTATGTTTAATAAAAAAAGACTATGTATTAGAAACATTCATCTCCAAGAGAGAAGAGATCAAATCATTTTTAGGAACAGGGGGAAAAAGAGTGAAAGTCCGGCACTTTCTGGAAGCATACTCCAGCTCTTGATGGGTGAAGTGGAGATCAGACAGTGATGCGGCCTCAGAGGGGTGTGAGGCTGCAGAGGTTCTGCTCAGTTCTACAGGAAGTCCACTGCCACTGATTGATTCCCACATATTTACAAACTAATTAGGCCTAAAGCTTGCAATGGAGTCTGACCTGTTCCAGGCTTGATTCGCCCCAACATCCAACATCTCTATTACCACCTTGCACTCCTGTTCATTACGACCCGCAGAGGATCCCATGGGATCGGACGCTAATGAGAAAAAGGCTCTCCACTCCCCTCGCTCTCGCTCCATAGCTCCTTCTCCGCTGCTTTACCCCATTATACTCCCCCAGCCTCCGACACCCCCAAACACACACGCATAGATGCTCCCTTTGTCTCGGGGGAGCAGTCAGCTTATATGATGTATAGGGTGACATCTTTATTTCACTAACCTAGGCTGGCAGGTCTATTAGCCAGTCCAGAGCTTCCCAAACCTCTCCCTGTCAGCCAGCTTATTCCCAGCTGTCGGCTCCACTTCCACCCCCCCACACACCTGTCTCAATCTGTGATCAAAACAGTCATTATTATACACCCTCGCCGACTGCCACAGTGGAATTACACACTGCTATTCCTCATTCACTGAGCACCTCTGGAAGCCCTGGGAGCACACCTAGAATGGTGAGAGGGTGCAGGGGCCCGTCAGAGACCCCTGGGAGGCCCTGTGGTCAGTGATATGAGACCGGTCCAGAGACATCAATGATATCCAGCAATCAACACCCCACCCCCAAACATAGCATTGGAGTCCCACAGGATCCATCAGCTCCAATTTGCAAACCTTCTCCTCTCACTTTATCAGAGAGCCCTGATGGAAGTAGCCGGCGTCCGACATGATTTATTATATGTTCCTCCAACAGCACAAACACTGATGAGAGCACATGATGACACTTCATGAAAAATCTAAAATACCTCCACTTTTTGGTGAAACCTCCAATGAATCCTGGGTTGCTCAAATTACAATCAAACTGAAATGAAACGTAAAGAAACTTTGAAAAACAAATGACTTATGATCGTCAAACTTTGTCAGAGAAGTTGTCTTTGCACTTACATAAAAAAACGTAAAAGGCATGTTTCTCCTCATTTTCATGTATTCAAATGTAATGTCACCCTGCTCTTCAAGCTTCTCAAGTTTTATATATAAGCTTTAGGATTATATTATTTCTGCAGTGCATTTCTTTAGTGACTGGGGGTCAGAAACAGGATATAGTATTAAGAAAAATGCACCGTTTAAGACCACCAGACTCAGAGACAGTTTTATACCACAGGCTATAAGACTGCTGAACTCCTGAGCTCTGTGAATGTCTACTCACATCTGTTTATAGTACACACATACATATATATATATATATATATATATATATATATATATATATATTATACACATCTGCCATACATACAGTGGGGCAAAAAAGTATTTAGTCAGCCACCAATTGTGCAAGTTCTCCCATTTAAAAAGATGAGAGGCCTGTAATTTTTATCATAGGTATACCTCAACTATGAGAGACAGAATGAGAAAAAAAAATCCAGGAAATCACATTGTAGGATTTTTAAAGAATTTATTTTCAAATGATTGTGGAAAATAAGTATTTGGTCAATAACAAAAGTTCATCTCAATACTTTGTTATATACCCTTTGTTGGCAATGACAGAGGTCAAACGTTTTCTGTAAGTCTTCACAAGGTTTCCACACACTGTTGCTGGTATTTTGGCCCATTCCTCCATGCAGATCTCCTCTAAAGCAGTGATGTTTTGGGGCTGTCGCTGGGCAACACGGACTTTCAACTCCCTCCAAAGATTTTCTATGGGGTTGAGATCTGGAGACTGGCTAGGCCACTCCAGGACCTTGAAATGCTTCTTACGAAGCCACTCCTTCGTTGCCCTGGCGGTGTGTTTGGGATCATTGTCATGCTGAAAGACCCAGCCACGCTTCATCTTCAGTGCCCTTGCTGATGGAAGGAGGTTTTCACTCAAAATCTCACGATACATGGCCCCATTCATTCTTTCCTTTACACGGATCAGTCGTCCTGGTCCCTTTGCAGAAAAACAGCCCCAAAGCATGATGTTTCCACCCCATGCTTCACAGTAGGTATGGTGTTCTTTGGATGCAACTCTGCATTCTTTCTCCTCCAAACACGACGAGTTGAGTTTTTACCAAAAAGTTCTATTTTGGTTTCATCTGACCATATGACATTCTCCCAATCCTCTTCTGGATCATCCAAATGCCCTCTAGCAAACTTCAGACGGGCCTGGACATGTACTGGCTTAAGCAGGGGGACACGTCTGGAACTGCAGGATTTAAGTCCCTGGCGGCGTAGTGTGTTACTGATGGTAGCCTCTGTTACTTTGGTCCCAGCTCTCTGCAG
The DNA here is from genome assembly GCF_036324505.1 of Eleginops maclovinus. Classification (NCBI taxonomy): domain Eukaryota; kingdom Metazoa; phylum Chordata; class Actinopteri; order Perciformes; family Eleginopidae; genus Eleginops; species Eleginops maclovinus. The sequence goes on from NC_086371.1 coordinate 25,526,210, forward strand.
GTCATTCACTAGGTCCCCCCGTGTGGTTCTGGGATTTTTGCTCACCGTTCTTGTGATCATTTTGACCCCACGGGGTGAGATCTTGCGTGGAGCCCCAGATCGAGGGAGATTAGCAGTGGTCTTGTATGTCTTCCATTTTCTAATAATTGCTCCCACAGTTGATTTCCTCACACCAAGCTGCTTACCTATTGCAGATTCAGTTTTCCCAGCCTGGTGCAGGTCTACAATTTAGTCTCTGGTCTCCTTTGACAGCTCTTTGGTCTTGGCCATAGTGGAGTTTGGAGTATGACTGTTTGAGGTTGTGGACAGGTGTCTTTTATACTGATAACGAGTTCAAAAAGGTGCCATTAATACAGGTAACGAGTGGAGGACAGAGGAGCCTCTTAAAGAAGAAGTTACAGGTCTGTGAGAGCCAGAAATCTTGCTTGTTTGTAGGTGACCAAATACTTATTTTACCGAGGAATTTATCAATTAATTCATTAAAAATCCTACAATGTGATTTCCTGGATTTCTTTTTCTCATTTGTGTCTCATAGTTGAGGTATACCTATGATAAAAATTACAGGCCTCTCTCATCTTTTTAAATGGGAGAACTTGCACAATTGGTGGCTGACTAAATACTTTTTTGCCCCACTGTATCTGTTTATAGTACACATATCTATATAGTATACATATCTGCCATATACATCTGTTATACGTAATATATGCATCTGTCCATACCTCCTCATTCAACAGTGTATAGTGTTTAAATACTCTCAATGTATTCCACATATGTATATATTTCACATCCTCAAATCTTTATTCTTGTTGTTGTAAATATTCTTCTCTCTTTTTGCACTATTTTATTTATCTTATTTGCACCATGTATGTTGAGTTGTTGGAGGAGCATGGGACATAAGATTTTCATTGCCAACATATACGTTGTATATGCTGTGCATATGACCAATAAAACCTTGAAACCTAATCCCTGCATGAAACTTCATTATTTAGCGTTGTGGCTAGGATAATGCAACAAGCAACTAACCAAAGGTGTTGACCCAGAAACATGTCAGTGTTATTTTTAAGTACAGGCAGTAAGCCTTCCTTTAGAACCGGGCACACTATAGATATTAATGCTCTTTTTTCCAGCCTGGTGTTAAATGCTTCAGTCCTTGCAGTTCCTTTTAAGTTGTATTCCGCACATACTCCCTCTTTTACTCCATTAATGATAGAATAACAGATCAAACAATCTAAGCTGCAATAAACACAACCCTGAGAATCCCTATGAAGGTAATACATAGTGAGGAATAGAGCAAAGAGAGGCGCAGAGAAACATATTACTGGTGTACCACTGAGACAATGAGACACGCTCAGAGAATGGATGTACAGAAGAAAAGGAGGGAGCATCGGAGGAGAGAAATAGAGGGATAGTCTTTCTTTGTTTATCTCCAGTGAGAAACAGGAGGCCACATCCATTGTGCTGTGATAAGATGGGTTATCAGCAGTAAACAAGGCCTGGGCCTGTATGAATGGAGCCCAAAGTGACTGAATACACTCTTAAAAAACAGATATGTTCAAATAACTCTGCATGTCTTATCCTTTCCTAAACACAAGCCCATGTTTTCAGTTTGCAGCTCCCTCCTGCTCATAGCTCATACTGAATACTGCCTTCAAACATATATAGTGTCCCAAAAACAGCTGAAGGAAGCCCTGAGAGCTGCCTGCTCCCCATACTGTAAAAAGTGTTGTATCAGAAACGTTTTTCTTATGATACAAACTACTTTTATTACATAAAGCCCTCTGTATGCTTCCAACTCAAACCAGTCCAAAGGCAAAAGTATGTTTATGTATCATCAATGAGAGACACAATATGTAAGTCTGTCTCTGTGAAGACATTGATGGTGTTGCATTCTACTGTCCACACAAAGAACTAGGAAGAAAGAAGAGTTCATGACACCAGTATAACAAAATCAATGGATTGGTACATGAACGAGTCCTAAAACCGAGAAATAAGTTAACATTTAGCATTTGTTGTTCCCTCGTCTCAAAGCCAATGTTTTAGCATGTTTTTAACAGTTAGCTGCCTGACGGTATGTGGTTAAAACAGGCTTTAGCGGTTTTAACGTCAGAATACGTCAGTATACCCCACTGGTGAATGTCTGAACTTTTATGTATCATCAAAACAGCAGTGAGACCGCTAACAACATTACGCCCAACATTAGCCGCCTTTAGCTTAGCATTGGTAGTGCAAAGTCATGCAACAGTGATGTAGTTTGTTTATAGCCTAACGTTAGCTTTTTACTTCGGGCGACAGCGTTAACGCTTCAAAAATCGGTGATGTAAGTGTATCCTCTTAACATGGTAAACATTTAATTGTAAATTGTATTTGTCTAAGGTTAATCATTTCTTGTTAAAATATTTAATGTATTTAAGATTAAGATTTAATTTTTGAAATACAAGATTACGTCTCGTGCTGTCCTCGTGTGAGATAAACAAAAAAGAGACAGTAATAAATTAGATGCACTGACACTCAGCTCCGTCAGCTTAAGTTACATTTTATGCTAATGAAGTTACAAGGATTCAGGAATACTTCCGTCTGTTTCAGAGCATGCAGCCAACGAGGTATGTTGTATTTATTTTACAGTTTATATCTTTGCTGAAAGTAATCTCCCCTGCTGTGCATGTTATTAACATGGTCCTATGTTTATTCATTCAGACTGTTTGTTTATATTTATATTTAACGGTGGAATAAACCCATAATGAAAAAGCCACTTGTGTCTGCCTGCGCTTGTGGTATTACAGGTGATAATATATGGAGATTATCCTCTTCAACCATATGATTATTATAAATGTGTGTTTGCCAAAGATCTTATTTTCTACAATATTCCGAAATCCGAAGGAAAATCCCATTGCTTTTTGTATCCTTACAATACTAACTTACAGTAATGCTAGCTTGCCCTACAAAAATACATCATCACAGCATCACTATATGGCAAAGTGTGTAACCTACAAACTTAAACTTATTTTCCTGCTCTTCACATTTAAACTGACACTGTACGCAGTAAACTGTTTCTCCATCAGCTTGTATCAGCTATAGGGAGAACAATAGACAGGTTATAAAAAGAGACTACTGAGGCCTGTACCACGAAGCCAGTTCAACATACCCTGGATATGTTTGAGTTCCCTGGCTTACCTAAACCTAAGAAACGCAATCTCGCTATTCGATCCTACTACACTGGTTATCAACTCGGTAAGTCAACCCAGGGTTTCTCTGTCCGGCTATGAGCGCGTTCACGTGAAAAGGCCGGGGTTAGCAACATTTGACCAATCACAAACCCGGAGAAGCGTAGTGAAAGCGGAGCGTCATACGTCATGAATGAAAAGTCAACTATCATGTTAGACAAATAAGAAGTTAAACATTAAAATCCATGAATTAAACACTTGATCCAGGATCAAACCAACATAGGTGCAGCTGGAGGTGCAGGAAGAACAGCTGGTAAAAAACTACCGACAGTTTGAATGCGTAAATTAACAGGTATATAATATCACTGTCCCCCCCATCAAAGACACGAATGGATCTGACACTTTAATTGACCTTTCGCTAAGCCCCGCCCCCCTTGGTTATTGTTGCTAAGTCCGACAAACATACTTTCAACATGGTGTTTTTGACAGCTCTTCCAGCTGAACTGCTGTCCGGCTTTTACAAAGCAGCAAATGCTGTTTCTGACCGAAGTATACAGAGAGGTTTACAGTATGCCTTTGAGGTTTACATACATCAAGGTAACAAAAAATGAGCATAACGCGATCAAAATAGAGGCAAAAGCGAATAAATCACAATCAAAAAGTGAGTTGCCACATCAGCTGATGATCCAGACGGAGGCTGGCAGAAATGATGTCAACGAGCAACACTGTTCCTGTAAAGCTGGGTAGGTCTATATTCACTATTATCATCGTTATTATAAAGCATAAACACAAAGCACGTATAACATATAGCCTTATATGCTAGCGTATCATAACCATAACAGGCAACGTTAGCAGGCTAGCTGTAATTAACGAGGTGATCTTTCATTAGCTCCACAGGGTTCTGCGCCCACATCATCGGGCTTATCCATACCCTGCACCTCTGTAAGAAAACAAAACGCCAACATGTCTGTAGGCCTAGAACTACAGTCCTCCACAAGCTTAGCACAACAGTGGCATAAACCCAGAGGTGTCAAAGTAACACCACAGCCCGAGACAGCAATCGTTGTGGACAGGGCCAAGACAGACAGAAAAACGCGACCCATCTTCTGCCAATACAACAACCAAATGTAAAGATTGAGATCACAGAATACCGAAGAGTTTAACTTAACTGTAGGGTTAAAGACAAAAGTCTTACATTAGAACACACAAAAGTGTGCCGGTCGATCCTTGAGGGGTTCAGCTGAGAGTGAGGACGTCCACAAAGTTTAATCCACAGGCGACACTTGTCAGGCTTTGATTTTGGTTTGGGGAAGGGGAAGAAACGCACACCCCCCTCCAACCTCTCTGGGTAACGACTATCAGTCTTACAAGTGCCCCAGCCACAACATTTAACCATATCTTTCTTATAGTCCACAAACGACAGAGTTAAAAGTACGAAAATCTGAGACACAGTCAATAGAGCGCTGTCATGAAAGTGTCGGAGCTTTGTCGGAGTCTGTTGTTGGCGCCGCTGTGATTAGCCAGTCTTCTTTCTCGGGAAAGGAGAATTACACTTGAGTGTTTGGTCACCTTAATGTGTTGTTTTGCATAAAGTATGCGGCACTGTGTTGCACGGCCTGATACGGCTCGAGGAGCTGACACAGATAAGGAGATATATGTTATGATGTGATATGAAGTGATTTGAATGATAAATGCGACACATCCACGTCTGTATAGTACCGCGGACTGTACGCAATTCTCTGAGTTACTTTGCTCTGGTTACTACATTTGTGGCAGATAGGCCTATTTAAGTAAGCTTTCTTGCCGCAAATGTAGTGATAGTCTAATTGCTCTGAAGGTGGGCAGTGATTCTATTCCTTTTCATGTTCACATAGTCGACGAGTTTGCCATCCGTCTCTCCTGCATACTGCAGTTTAAACTGTATTTCCATTATCCTGTAGTTTGACTCATAGCTTTAAACTCCGCACACAGAGCTCTGATTGGTCATCAGGCGGGGCTTTCACTGAGTTGATCTCTTATCTGGAACATAACCTGCTCCTGAGCATGGAGATCTACCCCGGTAAGAAGTGAACCACCGTCGTAGGAACGAAAACCCAGATTTAACCCTGAGGTTACCTCGGTAACCCCAAATCCTGCTTCGTGGTACAGGCCTCTGGTGTCAAATGAGTGCTCAACCTCAATAGATGCCCTGAGTAGAGAATCAGTATCAACAGAGGAAAAGTCAGGCTTCTTTATTCCTAATTGAAGTGACCTGAAAAGTTCTGGAGGTAAAACTAGACCAAAGAGAGGATATAGATCCAGATCGCTCAACTCTCCAGAGGCCAGTGCCGGCTGCTTTCACCTCACACTTTCTCAGAACACTGTCTCCAGAGGGGGGGCTTACCAGAGCATAATACCACCTCCTACAGCCCTGTCTCTGAAGCTGGAGAGAACGATGAATGGCTGCATGATTTGGGGAGGAAATTGTGATTTTTTTTTACTGATATTTCAATTTGGATAAGATGATACATATTGGGGAATTGATTATCTTTGCATTGTTACACTAATTATCATTATAAATATACAATTGTTCTATTGTGACTTTTTACGAGAATCTGTACCGAACAAATACATTTGGTTAAATTGATTAGAATTCAAGCTCCACAATTCTCCAACCAAAATAACATTTGAACACATATTTCACCTTTAACAGATATTGTGCTGAACACTGATCAGACACTAAATTTCCTGTTGTCGCATTGGCTTCACCCCTACCTTGGGTAAAAACTAACAATTAAGGAAATAAAAGTCTCTATCTAGCTAATTGGACCAACTGCAAGCTAAATTAGCATGAGCACACTAATTGGAACTAAGAATATAAAAATTCAAATGTTATATGTGATGTTACTCTAGAGGGCAGTATGTAAGGACTTGATTTGGGAATTGGAGTGTCCCTGGTTCAAATCCCATTCGGAACATGTACAGAGCGGTAACCCTACCCACGGAAGCTCCTGTGGGTGTTTGAGTGTATTTCGGACCTACGTACGTGATCTAAAATATTTACAAAGTGAACATTTGATGAATAGAGTATGTTTTCTTGTTCTTAGCTTTGTGAAACTCTAATATTCCACTCCTCAGAGCCGTCAGCCCTGAAACATGACATGTGCATCTCTATTTCCAACAGTATTCCTTCGGCACGATGCAGATGTGTCTCCAGTCCGTCTCATTGTCTTATGGAATAAACAAGCCTCTCTATCTGCCTCCATGGCACCCTCTTCTCTCCCCGGCTCCCCGCTATGGGAGACTGTATTGAGAGGCCTGCTGAGAGAGAAAGCAATCGTGCGGCGTGTCAGCGGGCCGATAGAGAAGGACCCGGTAATGGAAGGCCTTTTAAGGCTAAAAAGGAAAAGCTAATTATGATAAAGGGGCTGTAAGTTGTGTGGTTATCGCGGGGCTGGGCTGCTGGTGCAGCAGACTGCTCCCTGACAGTGATAAGCAGGCGGAGCGAGACGCCCGGCGCTCTGTCACTGTCACTCCCACGCTCTCTTCTGCTAAAGATGGATTCACACTATACAACTTTTATGTGTTTTTTTCAAACGCACAAAGCATTCATTGGATCTTTAAAACCTAAATCTGCAGCCTGCTGTTCCTTTCTCTTTTCTATTCTCTTGTCTCTCAGCACTGCAGGTGTGTTAGGGTTAACCCGTCCCTGAGACACAGAGCAATTAAAGCTCTCCAATCAGCAGTTACTCTGAGAGGAACGCTTCTAAATGGCAGGCTCTCTCCACTCTGCTGTAGACTTTATGAAGATATCACATTCCTACAGGTGGACACCTCCTCAATTTGTCATTCAATCTCTTCATCAGCTGATGCTATTGTTGCAAGTCAACCACACAATCTCAAAAAGCCAGAATCCTGCAGGTACAGAAGCTTTTAATCAGAAAAATATTTGTAATTGCCACACACAGAAGTTGGGAGATTTTTTAAATTCATTTATTATTATTTGTTTACTTAAATGCCTTTTTTCCAACGCATAAAGCATTCCGTGGACCTTTAAACCCTGAATCTGCAGCATGCTGTTCCTTTTCTTCTTTCTCTCAAGTATGTGTTTGGGTTAGCCCGTCTCTGAGACACAGAGCAACTAAACCCTCAGATGAGCAGTTAGTGTGAGAGGAACGCCTCCAAATGTCAAGCTCTGTCCACTCTGCTGTAGATATGACTTTAGGAAGAGGATAAATGCCTACAGGTTTCCACTAGTGGACACCGTCTGCTCATTTGTAAGTGCCAAATACAGAAGTTGGGGCCTTTTTATTTAACCAAAACAAATATATGTACTTTTATGCCTTTTTTCAAACGCATATAGCATTCATTGGACCTTTAAAACCTGATCTGCAGCCGGCTGTTCATTTCTCTCTTCTATTCTCCTGTTTCTGTCTCAGCACTGCAGGTTAGGGTTACCCCATCTCTGAGACACAGAGCAATTAAAAAATCTGCAGTTAGTTCGAGAGGAAAGCTTCCAGGCTCTCAGACGACAGCTTGTGGCGGCTGGATGTGCAGCAGAACGGCGATGCTGAGCGTGAATACAGAGGAGCCAGACAGACGTATCAGTTGTCAGCCCTGGGGCACATTAGTGCCGCTGAAGGGAATGAATGGGTACAACTTCCCCCTTGCTTCCCAATTTCTACTCTCTGTCTCTGATGCTTTATGCATTATGGCTGCGCTTCGCTATCTCACCTCTCTATTCATATTTCCGTCCTCCCGCTCTCTATCGTGGTGCTTCCCCCCTGGGAGCCCGCAGGAATGCAAAGAGACATTTGAAAACAAAAAACAGCACGAGAACACTTTGAGAGGCATGCAAATGAAGGCAGAATAACAGAGGGTGTACATCTCATCAGGAAAAGGGCCGGATAAAGTATACCATTTGTTCATTTAACAGGCTAGCATTATGTTTTTTATCCATGTTGTGTCTGAAGCCAACAAAGACTTTCTATTTTGGTTTTAATTCATTTCTTCCTGAAAAAGTAATAGGAAAGGGAACTGGGCTGTATTTCAAGGTGTGTCTGCTGGCAGGTCATCCATGATTGGACTTTGTTTTTTCCACAGTTAAAAGCCTGGCTTTTTCTAAAAACTCATCATCTCGGCGTGGTGACGAGCATCTGAAGCTGCAGTCCTTTCTACAGCCACTAGATGGTGCTGCTGAGACCCTTGCTGTGCTCATTTGACAGAGTGTGTTTATGACATACTAGTGATGACCGTCAACACTGCCGGGTGTGCACATGCCCAGCTGGTTGTGGGTGATCACCTGCAAGCTTTAGGGTTAGAAACACCCCTTGGTTTGCAAACTCTGAACCTAAGAGAGTTCAATTTGGACTCTAAAGTCTCTAAATGTCATTTAAAAAGAATAAAATGTTGAGGTGAGGCCATGACAATTAAGGTTTGAGAGATAGAAATGATGTGATGCAGGATTTACACCAAGTGTCTTTCTCAAAATACCAATCGAAGTAGTAGAAGCACTGTTTTCGTATGTGTTTTGCATTAAACATCCCTGCTGTGGAGAGCTTTTTGTTGGTGCTCTGACTTATTTTCATTCAGGCTCATCACTCTTCTGCATCTGTTCTTCCTCATGACATCCCACCTGTCTAGGGCTCCATGTGGCCTGTGTGTAGTGTGTTTAGTGTGTGTAGCGCTGATGTGGTTTCACTTCATTTGCAGTAGCATGCCGCCCTCTGCTGGCCGTGCTCTTTCGTAACAAAACACTGTAGATAAATATGTATTGCTAAATCATCTGCCGGTACGCTTGTCAAAGGTATGTATGTTTAAGTGTGCCATCATTTATTTTTGATGTTTTCCCATCATCACTGAGTGCGGGGATAATGTAACACAAGAAGCTATCAGCTAACCTTAGCTCTGAAATAGAACGTCTCATCTGTTTGAAGTAGTTTATCTGTAACACCTTGTTTTAAAGGTCTCCTATTATACTGTATTTGGACTGGGAACTGGAAGGTCACCAGATCAAGTCCCCGAAAGACCAAGTGCAGGTGTCCCTGAGCAAGGCATCGTTCCCTACACTGCTCCCCGGGTACCGTACATGTGGCAGCCCACTGCTCCTAACACTAGGATGGGTCAAATGCAGAATTCTCGAAATTTCCACACGGGGATAAAGTAGATCTTTCAGTACAGTGTTACCTCTGCTAAGGTGAACACAGACCATAATACTTCCAAAACACAGTAGTTTCAGCTTGCCAACTGTATATGGGACGTGGGTGGGACGTTGCCAGGAGCCAGCCGTCATTTTCGTTATTACTTCATAAGGAAAGCAAATCTGGATCAGCTCGTTTGTAGGAGAAGAGAGAGGGTTGTATTTCCTGACACTTTGTGAGCCTTAGGCTTCCACTTCCACAAACAGGTGAAGAAGGTGAGTGGATCGATTTTAATTTTTGTTGGTTTTTTGTAGTCACTCTATGACTTTAGGATCTAAAAACATGTAATATAGCTTATACATCTGTTTGTTGTGCCACATGCAATGAAATTAATAGAACAAGAACTACACAGACAGTTGAAAACGGGGCAACAGCAGCTCAGTCTCCAGAGACATGACCTGGGAACTGGAGGGTGGGTGGTTCAAGTCCAAGAACAAAGACATCAGTATGAATTAAACGGGCTTAGCACACTCCACCTGGTGGTCCAAATGAATAAAACCGTCAAATTGAAAGCTATTTGCAGCAAATTCAGTTATTTTTTATGCTTAATTGATCATTTCAGCCTCACAGCCAACCATCACACCCCTGCCCGTATTGGAATGACCTCTCTAACTACTCTATCTACCAACGGGTCACAGTGCATCAGCCTAATGCAGCACAAGGCCATAATAGATTGTCACTGAGGTAATAATAATAATAATACTAATAATAATAATAATAATAATACATGTTATTTACGCACTTTTCCTGGTGCTCAAAATGCTATACAAGCAAGTAAAGAACAATATCAGCATCAGGACCAGCAGACCTAACAAACTGATTACGAAAGCTGGCTCTGTCGTCGGCGTCAACCTGGACGATTTTGAGGCTGTGGTGGAGAGCAGGACACTCAACAGTGCCCCTCCACCAGCGGAGCCCCTTCTCCAACAGACTGCTAATGTAATATTCCATTCCTTACACGCTTAATGGAAATAATATCCTGCCATACAGCTCCGGGAAAATTGAGGAGACCACTCCACATGTTTTATCTTTATCTCTACATGTATGGCAGCCATTCCAGTGTCTGTTGAATTCCAACACAGAGAACAATTGTTAGTAGTTTATAGAATACAATAAGAAAAAGAAGAGAATAATTTAACTCAAAGACATACCTATAAATAACTAAACAAGTGGAACTGATAATGCTGAAGTGGTCTCTTATTTTTTCCTGCGGCTGTATACTGGGTTAACTGAACAGTGGCCCATCAATGTTGTTTTAATTGTCAGATATTTTTTGTAATCTTTGTGCTCATCTGTATATGTTCTTCTCTCTAATGCCGGTTTATTTCTATTTCTATTTTGAGATGTTTATATTTTAGAATTTATACTCTTCATTTCTTATTATGTGCCTACTTGCTTTACATGCTGCTGCAATGAAAACATTTCCCAATTTGGGATCAATGAAGTACATCTTATCTTATCTTTTCTTAAAGGTTTCCTATTAAACTATATTTGAACAATATATTGTATTGTATCCAGGGTTTCCGTTAGAAAAAAAATCTGCCGGTCAAAGTGACCGGCCGAGGTTTCACCTTCCGGACATTTTGATAACACCACGGTCAAATATTCCACGAACGAAACACCCGAGACTTTTGCCTTTTCTCTGGAGGCGGAATCGGCACATCTGGCACAGGCACAGACCGGTCATCATCAGCAGCAGCAGCAGCAGCAGCACCTCTCTTGTGAGTCGCATCTGGAGTCGTCGCATCTTTCAGAAAAAAACTTTTAAGGCTACTCTGCCTGGGACCGGCCATATTTTAACAATAGCCGACGTAGCCTATTTGTTTGTTAGCAGAAGACGCTAGCCGCATTCAATAAACAAAGTGGTTGTCATGTTTACGCTTTTCGCGGTAGAATCTTTGCTGCACGCAAACGCTCGTGGGCCAATCACACGCCATACACCTTCCGATGTATTTGTAGGCCTGTTAGGTTAAATTATTTTATTCTAATAGGCTACTGTGTTACTACATTAGACTAAATGGTAGTATTATTCTGAAAATCAAATTGAGTTAGATAGAGGGATTATTAGTCAATTTCAAACGGACACTTTGACCGGTGAGATTTCATTTTCTCGGACATTTATTTTTTTTCCCGGCCAATGTCCGGTAATTACCGGACAACGGAATGTCTGATTGTATCTATACAAAACTTGTCTCTGAAGCGCTTTGCTTAAAATATCAAACAGATCCCCAGCTAAACGCTGCCGTGATGAAACGCCACATTATGTTCCAAACCACATCCAGCATTATTTCTGAAACACTTCTCAATGTTTACCACTAGAACAGAGACATTATATGTATTATATATACAGCAACTCTAAGTCCCTCCTGCATACATCCTGCTGAACACACACACACACCAGCTGGGGAGGGGATTCAGCTCGCGACTGTATATGGGGGACAAAAGGTTGGGACGTGTCACGGGGCGGGACGTTGCCATGAGTTCAATGTAAAGCCAGCCCATATTTCCGTTATGATGTCAAAACCAAAGCAAATCTGGATCAGCTCGTTTGTACCCCTGTTTTTAGAGAGGTGGGTAAGGAGGAAAAGAGAGAGGGTTGTAATTGCCTGTCTGAGTCTCCTTACACACCAGGGACACATATTTATGTATAAAGACAGCAAAAAGTTCATTTTGCAAAATAGGGGACCTTCAAAGGAAAATTAACAATACCCCTTCACACTTTTTCTCCCCTCTGAAGAAGATCTGACTTTAGGGAGATAAAAAATGCCCTACAGGTTTTCACTAGCCACCTTCTCCTCAATTTGCCATTACATTTCTGCTCAGCTGATGCTCTTATCCGTCTCTTAAAGAAGTGCATTCAACCACACAAACTCAAAAAGCCAGAATCCTGCAGGTATATAAGATTGAGGAGCCAAACCTTTGTACGTTTTTTTGAGTTCATTCATTATTTAGATTTTATTTTATTGCATTAGCTGTAGTGGGTTTTCTCTCGCGATGGAAAATGTGTAGACTCTTTGTTCTGATCTTTCCACTATTGTAACCAGGATAGAAAACAGGGCATGTCCCAGTGGGTTAAATACCTGGCCGTTCTAAGGACCTTATGGGATGTCCTCACTCCCAGTGGAGACGCAGCAGGGACTCACCACTCTGCGGTGTCTGGTCTTGTAGTCGATGTGGAGCTCTTTGTGTTTCTGCAGCGCTGCCTCCAAACTCCTCTTCAGATCCAGAGCCCTCTGCAGGAGCCGCTGCTCAGCATAGGCCTTAGTGAAGACCTGCACACACCACACCACACCACACCACACACAGTAAAAGTATTAATACCAGTGTAGGAATACTCACAAAAAATGACAGTCCTGCATCGAAATACAATTGTAAAAGTATTATCTTTATTATATACTTTAAGTACAACATGTTAAGATATTTATCTTCAGAAATGTAGAGTTATAACTCATACTCCACTTCACTGAATGTTTCTCTAACGCTGGGTAGCGTGTGAACAACAGTTGATTCTAACCTGTTATAAATAAAGCATGATAAATGACTTGCTGATTATAATTTGTTTTATTTATCTGAATCTTTTGAGTTACTAAAGCTGTCAGAAAAATGTACTGCAGTAAGACGTAGATAAGTGCCTCTTAACTGTTGAGTAATAGAAGTATAAAGTAGAATAAAATAGAAATAATCAAATATAGCACATTGTTAGTTTGAAATTAATTATAAGTAATGTAGTTGGGTAAATGGACTTAGCTACAGTCCACCACTGAGAACAAGGAGTCATATAATGGCAGCATTAGTGACTTAGTAGTAGTAACGGTGATCAGTTATTACCAGAGGTGGGAAGTTACAGTACTCATGTACTGAGTTTTACATTTAATGCTATTCTATACCTCTACTTCACTACAATTAAAAGAGAAGACATCTAATTTTACTCCATTTCATTTCTCAAACATCTTTAGTTACTGACATTAATGCATCTCTAATCATGTAAGTAGTGGAATAACTCTTTAAGTCACAAAGGAGTCAAATTATTTAAATATTTTTAAAAAGTCGTCAGAACTTTGTTTATCTAACACAGTAAATGCTACCTGATGTCTTGAATTGTCACATATATAAATATCATTATAAACACATAAAGGCCATTCTTCTGAACGACGATGTATTTGTACTTGTTATACTTTGAGAACTGTTTGCTGATAATACTTTTGTACTTTTCTTTAAATAGGATTTTGAATGCAGGACTTTTACTTGTAATTTAGTATTGTGATAGCAATGTGTGTGTACTTTTACTGAGGTAAAGCATCTGAATACTTCACCCACCTGAGTAAGTGTGTGTGTGTGTGTGTGTGTGTGTGTGTGTGTGTGTGTGTGTGTGTGTGTGTGTGTGTGTGTGTGTGTACTGACCTGAACCCAGCCCTGCACAGCTGGGAGGTGTTTGCTCATTATCAGTCGATGGAGGTCTATCACCGTGGAAACCACGGCCTCATTATCCTCCGTCTCCCTGACGTGAAGACCTGGGAAAGAGAAAGAAAAACATGGAGAATACAAGATTGTAATTTTATCATAATATATAGAGTTCTCATGTTACATTCTAATAATATTTTTGAGAGTAGAAAGAGGACATAAAACGACAATATTTCCAGACCAAAAACTCACAATGTTAGACACATAAAAACTCACGGTAAAGAAAAAAGTTTTAAAATGTTGATTGACAGCCAGTATTATAATGTGTGTGTGTGTGTGTGTGTGTGTGTGTGTGTGTGTGTGTGTGTGTGTGTGTGTGTGTGTGTGTGTGTGTGTGTGTGTGTGTGTGTGTGTGTGTGTGTGTGTGTGTGTGTGTGTGTGTGTGTGTGTGTGTGTGTGTGTGTGTGTACCCACCAGGGCTGAGGTTCAGGTCCAGGTTGTAGGAATGAGAAATAAGCCCAGAGCTCCGGATAAATGTGTCTTGATTAGGAGGCTCCTCCCCCCCCTCCTCCTCCTCACCACTCTCCTCCTCCTCACCACTCTCCTCCTCCTCCTCTTCTTCTTCCTCCTGCTCATCCACCCCCCTCCTCTCTAAACCCTTCTCCTCCTTTATGTCTCCGATCTTTCCCTCTTCTTTGCTTTTGACTTCCTCCTCCTCTGTCCGGTCCTCCTGCAGTTCTTTGCTGCAGCAGGGCTCTTCATCCACTGAGGACAGTTCATTGGCTGGCTGGGAGTTTGGATGGCTGCTATTGGTCGTCTGGCTGTCTGTGAGGTGGAACCCTGGGATGAGCAGGCTCATACAGGACTCCATCTCTGTCAGCGTGGCCTGGATTTCCAGATACGACTCTGACAGAGAAACATAACGTTAGTATAGGGAAATGACTGCAGAAAAGATTCTCTATCATCACGGAGGGGGGGGGGGGTCTTTACCCTCCATGTCATTGGAGGCTGCCTCCACTCTCTCCTTGTAGATCTTCTCCATTTTCCTCCGCCTCTCCTCCTCCCTCGTCCTCTCGGCCACCGTCCGGGCCTCAGCGTCCTGGAAGTCCACCTGAGGAGACAGACGGCTCACTTTACTCACAGCTGGATCTCACAGCAGATCATCAACAAGGGACCTTTGCTCACTGATGACTGGTCAGCTGATCGGGGAGTGGGAAAAATGTACTGCTGCATTAAAGGTCCCATATTATGCTAAATGAACTTTCTGATGTCTTTTATACATAAATGTGTGTCCCTGGTGTGTAAGGAGACTCACAAAGTGTCAGGCAATACAACCCTCTCTCTTTTCCTCCTACCCTCATCTCTAAAAACGGGGGTACAAACAAGCTGATCCAGATTTGCTGCCGATATGACATCATAACCAAAATGTTAGCTGGCTTTACATTAACCTCCTGGTAACGTCCCGCCCCCGTGACACGTCCCAACCTTTCGTCCCCCATATACAGTCGCGAGCTGAATCCCCTCCCCAGCTGTGTGTGTGTGTGTTCAGCAGGATGTCAGCAGGAGGGACTTAGAGTTGCTGTATATATAATACATATAAAGTCTCTGTTCTAGTGGTAAACATTGAGAAGTGTTTCAGAAATAATGCTGGATGTGGTTTGGAACATAACGTGGCGTTTCATCACGGCAGCGTTTAGCTGGGGATCTGTTTGATATTTTAAGCAAAGCGCTTCAGAGACAAGTTTTGTATAGATACAATACAATATATTGTTCAAATATAGTTTAATAGGAAACCTTTAAGAAAAGATAAGATAAGATGTACTTCATTGATCCCAAATTGGGAAATGTTTTCATTGCAGCAGCATGTAAAGCAAGTACGGCACATAATAAGAAATGAAGAGTATAAATTCTAAAATATAAACATCTCAAAATAGAAATAGAAATAAACCGGCATTAGAGAGAAGAACATATACAGATGAGCACAAAGATTACAAAAAATATCTGACAATTAAAACAACATTGATGGGCCACTGTTCAGTTAACCCAGTATACAGCCGCAGGAAAAAATAAGAGACCACTTCAGCATTATCAGTTCCACTTGTTTAGTTATTTATAGGTATGTCTTTGAGTTAAATTATTCTCTTCTTTTTCTTATTGTATTCTATAAACTACTAACAATTGTTCTCTGTGTTGGAATTCAACAGACACTGGAATGGCTGCCATACATGTAGAGATAAAGATAAAACATGTGGAGTGGTCTCCTCAATTTTCCCGGAGCTGTATGGCAGGATATTATTTCCATTAAGCGTGTAAGGAATGGAATATTACATTAGCAGTCTGTTGGAGAAGGGGCTCCGCTGGTGGAGGGGCACTGTTGAGTGTCCTGCTCTCCACCACAGCCTCAAAATCGTCCAGGTTGACGCCGACGACAGAGCCAGCTTTCGTAATCAGTTTGTTAGGTCTGCTGGTCCTGATGCTGATATTGTTCTTTACTTGCTTGTATAGCATTTTGAGCACCAGGAAAAGTGCGTAAATAACATGTATTATTATTATTATTATTAGTATTAGTATTATTATTATTATTACCTCAGCGACAATCTATTATGGCCTTGTGCTGCATTAGGCTGATGCACTGTGACCCGTTGGTAGATATCCTCTGGCTTTAGAGAGGTCATTCCAATACGGGCAGGGGTGTGATGGTTGGCTGTGAGGCTGAAATGATCAATTAAGCATAAAAAATAACTGAATTTGCTGCAAATAGCTTTCAATTTGACGGTTTTATTCATTTGGACCACCAGGTGGAGTGTGCTAAGCCCGTTTAATTCATACTGATGTCTTTGTTCTTGGACTTGAACCACCCACCCTCCAGTTCCCAGGTCATGTCTCTGGAGACTGAGCTGCTGTTGCCCCGTTTTCAAATGTCTGTGTAGTTCTTGTTCTATTCATTTCTTTGCATGTGGCACAACAAACAGATGTATAAGCTATATTACATGTTTTTAGATCCTAAAGTCATAGAGTGACTACAAAAAACCAACAAAAATTAAAATCGATCCACTCACCTTCTTCACCTGTTTGAGGAAGTGGAAGCCTAATGCTAACTTCTTATAGGCTGTCCCATAGGAGGCCTGCCATGATTGGACAGCCTGGATGGCCTGTGCCCTCAGCTTCCTGGCTATTTCCTTAGGAGGGGGGAGGGGCTGCTCCGAATCCGTCTCTACTGTCAACTCCAAGAACTCCTTCAGATGATGGATAACAAGACACAGCTCAGATATGCAACAGCTCAAAAAGGTACAATGCCCCTGGGTAAATCAAGATCGAAATGGGTTTTAAGTAGGGATGCACCGATGCACCGGCCGAATATCGGAATCGGCCGATGTTTGGCTCGTTAACTGCCATCGGCCATCGGCAAAAAAAGATGACATTCACCGATGGCAGTGGCCGATGTTCAGTGCCGCTGCTAGCCATTTTGGTGCCCTAAGCATAATTCCTTCATGATGCCCTCCCCCCCCCCCCCCAATAAAAAAACATTCGCGGAAAAGTTTAACTTTTTTATTACCAAACATATAAAACAATAGCAGCAGCAAACACACAGCAAAACAACAAACTTTTGACATTTGAAAGTGCAAACTTTCCTTCAGTAACTTTGAATAAATTACACTAAATAACATCAATAAGTACAATCAATAAAATCTTAAATAAAACAAAGATTTAGAGGACGAAAAGTCACAACTTTACTTACTTTGTAAACAGTAAGGCTTTGTAGAACAGCTAAAACACATTCAAGTAAAGTGCAAAAAAAGTGTTATCAAAATAAATCAAGGACATCCTTTTTGAGAGAGCATAATGCTATTCTTTAACAATCAAGCATTTCTCTATAAAGACTCTATAGAGGAACACGCCTCGCTGCAAAGTCATTAATTAGGTCATCATAGGACAGCCTCTGAGCCACTTCACCATTAATGCTGATGACAGCAAGACCACTTAGACGTTCCTGCCCCATTGTTGAACGTAAGTAAGTTTTGATGAGCTTCAGTTTCGAAAAACTTCGCTCAGCAGAGGCAACTGTAACAGGGAGAGTCAATGCGATTCGAAGAGCAACCCAGAGATTTGGATACACCTCTTGAAGGCGATTCTCATGGAGAAATGAGAGCAACTCCAAGGCAGTTGTTTGTGGTGGCAGTTGAGGAAGGTTGATGATTTCCTGAACCATCTCAAGTCCATCAATATCCGAATTTCCTTTCTCAGTCAGTGTCTTCTGCACTTCGATGCAGTTTTTTTGCAGGTTCTCCTTGGACATTCCGTGCACTCTGCTGAAATCAAGCAGCACTCCAAATTTGTCTCTGACCTGGGTCATGGTCTCAAAACGCTCCTGCAGTGACATCAAAGCGGAGTCCACAACACTGTTGAAAAAGGATACCTCAAGCCTTTTGAGGGCATCACTGAAGGGCTCGTCTGCAGCCTCATATGCAAACTGCTTTCTTGTGTTCCTGAGCCTTTTCTCCTTGAGCTCTGGCTCTATGTTCATCGCCTCGCAAAGGTCCTTGGCAGTTGACACTGCCTGAGCAAACCCAGAGTGCCTGTATCTGGAGAGGGAGGTTTTGGCATTGTCAATGAGCCCGACGGCAATGTCAAGCTGCATTGAACTTGTCTGCAGGAGCTTGTTTACCTGGTTAGTGGTTGTAAGAATTTCACACCAGACAACAGAACAGATCAGAAATCTGAAAGAGGCCACTTCTTCTGCCAGGGCTTGAGCCTCTATTTTTGCAACAGAGTCATTGACAGTTTCCCTAGCCTCGATGAGCGCATTTTGGATTTCTTTGATTTGACTTCTGACAGCTGTGACACTCCTAAGCCTGCTCTCCCACCTCACATCACTCCATGATTTCACAGTTAGGTTGATGTGTTTTGTCAAGATGCTCCACCGCTTTGTAGCTCCTGAGAAGAAACAAAATAGCTTCTGCAAATAGCCAAAAAAGCCAGTGGCATCCCTGGATGACTTCGCAGCATCAGCTATGACAAGGTTCATAGAATGAGCTGCGCAAGGAACAAACAACGCCCTCGAATTCAACTGTAGCAGTCGGGCCTGAACTCCTTGCTTTTTCCCCTTCATGTTCGCACCATTGTCGTAGGCCTGTCCGCGGCAATCATCAAATGGAATGTCGAGTTCCTTTAATTTGTCTAAAAGGACAGTAGACAGGTTCAGGCCAGTTGTTTCAACCACCTCCATATACCCAAGGAAATACTCCTTGATATTTGGCTTTGGCTCCAATTCAACAATGCGCACGATGAGGGACATTTGCTCCTTGTGGCTTATATCAGGTGTACAGTCAAGAATTATGGAGAAATATTTCGCTTCCTGAATCTGTGTGTGGATTGTTTGCAATGTTTTGTTGGAGACGATCTGGATCAGCTCATTTTGTGTCTGCTGACCAAGATAATGTGTTCGGGAGCTTTCATCGGTTATCTTGGTCAGGTGGTTCTCCATCACAGGATCAAAACTGCCTAAAAGTTCCACTTCTTTTAAGAAGTTGCCATTGTCTGGTTCATACAGACACTGTGAAGAGCCTCTAAATGACAAATTCCTTGAGGCAAGAGATAGGGTTATTTTCAGTAAGCGTTTGAGAACATCTCGCCACCTTCTTTTTTCTGCCTCCAGCAATGTCTGTTCCTGGTAGTCTATTGTCGTATTTGTCTGTAAACGTGTGTCCAGTTCTCTCCATTTAAACATGCACTGGGCATGGTCTGAGCTACATTCATGACTTATCAAATTATTGTTAATGTTGGACCAGTCACCGTTGCCCTCTGCAGTGAGCTTTATAGCTTTCAAACTGAAAAGCTTACACGCAAAACAGAATGCAGCATTGTTCTGTTTCGAGTAAACAAGCCAACTTCTCTTGACTTTCTCTCCATTTGAGAGCGTTTTGAAATGCAGGCTACTATGAAACGCCCTGCCATCTAGTCCCTTTGGAAAATTAAAATCTGATGGGACTCTAAATGGACCTCTTCGTACGATCTCAACACGATCCGCATCTAAAATCCGTAATGGCCAGAGAGCAGGATCAGTTGGAGAGGGCAAACCCGTTTCTACCTTGTCACCTTCTGACGGACTCTCAGTGACAGGACTTTCAGAGGTGGTGGTTATCTGCTGTGTATCTGTGGTGGTTGAGGGTGGTTGATCAGGGCTTAGTACTGTTGCGGGGTGTACAGACCTGCTTGCTGGCTGGGGTTGATTGGGTGAACTTGTCGATGGTTCTTCCTCATCTGTGTCCTCTTCTTGGCCTCGTGCTCCCGCTTGAACGTATTTCAGCATTGACCCTGCATTAATTTAGAAATACGAAGAAAAAAGATCAGTATAGAAAGAGACAAAATATTCAAATAAAGAATCTTATACCAAAAAAGAAAATAAAGATTTAAAACTGAAAGCATGCAACCAAGGAGCTCTCCCCCTTTATTACTTATATATCAACTATTTGATCAATCTTATCTAATCTAATATAAAAACATTATAGAATGAGTTGCAATATTGTACACAATTTAATAATAATGTTTGCTTTATATCATTCATAATGGATATTTTATATTTATATCTTAACAACAGGAATAAAAGGAATAAAAGCAAAATGATACACCTTACACAAGACTATTAAACTCTACATTTAATTGAATACAATATGGTTAGGAGGGCATTTTGTTTACTACAAAACGTTTTTCTATTTCACCGACAGATGTCGTCCATGCCTTTGCATGATATAAATGCAATCAAAACGCCAGTTAATTTAGTCATGTATCTTCTGTCACTCTCAGATATAGCTAAGCTAGCTGTAGCAGTAGCTACAGGCTTCACATTATCACGAACCCTTTTCTGTCCCATTGCACATAGAACACCTAACCTTATTTATGTGAGACTGTAGCCTATTTTGCTGAATTCTACCGAATGACAATCCTAAAGATGGCCGTGGGTTTATTATGCATTGGCATTGCAAACTCCAAAATAAAATATACTTTCTCAAATGCTATGTAAACTTTTCTAAATGCCTGGCTAAACACTATTAATTTCACGCCACACAGTGATAAATGGTCTGAAGCCAGAATTGTTAGCCTACCTAGTGCAATGACTGCTAACTGTTACTGAGAAAGTATTGGCCACCGTCACGTCAAAATAAACCATAAACTGTCACTATTCAATATCTAAAGTAAAGTAACGGCTAACTGGCATCAGTTACTTGCAAAATGCAGTTATAATTTTTAACAGCAAAATCTCAATTTAGCTTGCGCCTAAGTTATAACACATATTTGAGTTTGCTAACATTAGCAATAACGTCAGCTAGTTCAAGGTGTATGCATAGGCTAAGCTTTACACTAGCTGCACATATTTCCCGTATTTAAGAAAGATTAAACGTGGACACTTACCTGCAAGTGATGCACGGGCATCATCTCGCTGTTTCCTCTTTTTTCTTTTTTCTGCTCCTGACTCCTGTTGCCTTTTCATTTCCAAAAATGTCGAGTAATCCAAAAGACCACTGACAGCAAGGGCACCCACAGGGCGCTTGGGACGCAGATTGTGCAGATTGTGTTTTCGTTTGTGTTTGTGTGAGTGGGGAGGGGAGGGGGGAGGGGAGAGGGGGGCACCATCGGTACCTTTGAGTAGTATGCCTAAAAAGTGCCTCATATTTCTATAGTCTACTGAAATAATTTCGGCCTTATAATTATTATGACGATTTTTCATTAGGCTATTTTTGGTGGTGCCCCCTCGACACTTGGTGCCCTACGCACAGCGCGTAATGCGCGTTATGGGAGCGGCGGCACTGCCGATGTTTATGTTGATTTAAATGTCGCATGAACGCTGTGCTCGGGAGGAACCTTTCTTTTCGCGCACTTTTCTCAGTCAGGTAAAAGAAGATGGCAACCGTGTGGGAATATTTTACCGTCTCAAAGGAAGATCCGCGTCATGCAGTTTGCAATGCGTGTAAAACAGATATTTCAAGAGGTGGGACTAAAAAAAAGTCATTTAACACATCAAATCTCATTGGACATTTGAAAAGTAGGCACGCGGCGGTGTACAGTGATTACCTGCAAGCTGACCACAAACGGAAAAATGAAGCTGCCAAGAAAGCAAAAACAGCCACCATCGGCAAGACTCAGACTTTAATTGACACGGCCTTTGAGAGAGTCAAACTACTGGCTCCAGACAGCGCCAGAGCAAAACAAATAATGAACAAGGTGATGGAGTTCATCACTCTAGATAATCAACCTTTCTCCGTAGTAGAGGACGTGGGGTTTCGGAGTCTGATGAAGTTTATGGAGCCACGCTATACAGTGCCTAGCCGACGTCACTTGGCCGAGGTCTGTCTCCTAGAAATCCACAACATTGTGGCCACACACATTCATGAGTTACTTGCCCATGACATCACCGCAATCAGTTTTACCACTGATATATGGAGTTGAGATGTCAGCCCCGTGAGCATGCTTAGCCTCATGGCGCAGTGGATTGACAAGGATTTCAACCTGATAAAAGCAGTGTTACACTCTCAGGAGTTCACCGGCACCCATTCAGCAGCTGCCATCTCGGGAGGCATTTGAAAAAAAAATCCAGACGTGGAACATTGACAAAACCAAAGTGCATGCTGTGGTAAGAAATAATGCTAGGAATATGACGAAAGCTATGATGGACAGTGGTCTGGCTAGTTTTGGCTGCATGGCACATCTGCAACTTGCGGTCCATGATGGTGTTTTTAGCCAGCGCAGCGACAAGGCAGAGATGCTTATCTTTGTAAAGAAAAACATGCATCAAGAAGTAGGTGAGAGATACATACATGTATCATTAATGTTAAGAAGAGTAGGCCTACTGGGACTGTTTTTCCTGAGAGGCCGATTTTGTTTCATAAAGATGCCCCATGTTCCAGCCCATAAGTTCTGAAACACTGTAATGTTTTATTCTGTATGAAAAATACACAAGGTGAAACATAGCCCTATTTATTTATGTTTGTATTTATTAATAACATATTTTATTTATTTCCCAATTGTTTTTACATTTCACTTGATGTATTTTATGTTTGACAAATATTTTTTACTGGGCAATGTAGGTACTGAAAAAACAGCTTTTCATTGAGTAAGTTTGTGTTTATCAGGCTAGAACCACTCAAATAATTTTGTTGGGCAATGTAACTACTAAAAACAAATTATTTTCATTGATTAGTTAACAGTCTAAGAAGGCTTTTGAAAGTTATTTTCAGAAAAGAACTTGTAAATTAAGGTTATCTTAAATGTCAACTAAAAATTGACAATAAAAGTTGTTTTTGTTTCATAAATGTGTCTAATTGAATTTGTGCTCATTAAATAATAGTATGATGAAGAGCTGAAAGACTTTTAAAATAGTTCAGTAATGTTTCTGTGGCACCAAAGAGGGGATAAATAACAAAAAGAAAAACATCGGCCTCGGTATCGGCCATCGGCCAAGTTGTTATTTTAAACATCGGCATTGGCATCGGCCCAGAATTTCACAATCGGTGCATCCCTAGTTTTAAGGTATCGAGGTGTTCAGGAGGTCTACAGGAGGCTGGTACCTGGAAGTTGTCCACCAGCAGCGTCCTGAAGTGGTGAGACCTGGAGAAGAGCTCCGTGGCGATCTGGAAGGCGGAGAGTCGGACCTCAGCGTGTTCCTGGTTGAGCTGGGACATCACAGAGTTGTACACGTGCTCTATGCAGTCGTTAGATGCTCTGCCAGGAGGGAGAGACGCACAGTTAAGAACCGTTTCCATTCAATTCTATATAACGTTCATAAAGTATTTTATATTATTGATGTTCTTATTCTCCTGTGGGTTCTAACTCACCATGATTGTATTCAAACACTCTAAATAAAGGTTGTTAGAATATGATTATCAATGGTAATTGTTATGCCTTTAGAAATGTGTTTGTTACTCTGCTATCATAGTTTAATGCAATTTGTTTATTTTCACAACCATGGCAATATATAAGCAGTGCATGCTGGGAGACTGTAAGTAAATTTGCCATGCCGCGATCAGATACAGTTGCATGAGCACATCCAGTCATCAGCTCCTCAGTTAAAGGCTATTCTTTCTCTCTCTTTGCAAAGGCAAAGTCTGTAAGTATTAATGCATGTTATAAACTTACGTCGTCAAGTATTTTGAGGTTGTGAGTTCAGATGGCTAAGACGCTAATGGTGTTGCTAGGCTAAGTTTTAGCTTTCTGCTTTACCGTTGCTTGCTATTTGGTTAGCTTGATTGTATCATTGTTCTGTGTTTACAGTTTCACAAGATTCCCAGTAAACTTCATGGAAATGAATCATTTGTGTCCTGGGATTTTTGGTAGTGTTTAAACTCAATGGAAAGATAGCCCGTGACAGTAATACTGATACTAAACATAAGGAAACAGTAGCTTCATTGTAAACAGGTATTATGCTTGAAAAGCTATGTATTTAGAGCTTTTTTATTAATAGTTTTAAAGTATTAAGCTGTTATAATGCTTACACTGTGCATTTCATTTTTTGCACTCGAATTTCCAATAAGAAAATGTTTACCCTAATAGGAAATGTTTCTCTGGTAGCACAATGTATCTGCTCATTTCTCAGACAATGGAGGGTTTTCTAAATAAATCAATGGAATATTGGTTTTGTATGTTAAATTATTTAGGTGAGTATACATTAATAATATTATTATTATTATTATAAGAAGTAGAATTATTATATTTATTATTATTTATTTTTGTATCATTATTATTTATCCATTCTAGGGTCAAGATGCAGTTGCCCGTTTTTTTTTTGTTATTAATTTTTTTTATTAAAGAGGACTCAGAACAGCTTAAACAAAGCTTTACACTGCTGTGTCTGTTATTGAATAATTAAAACAGGGTTGGCTTCTTTATTGTAGGAGGGAGTAGTGAGTAGAGCAGCTGTAACCCTGCCTGCTCTCAGCGCTCTGGATGGGGCATTTCCTCCGGGACATACTTGCAGATCCTCTTCATGTCCTTCATCCGGTCCGGGTTGAGCTGGGGCTGTCCTGATGTGGTCAGCTCCTCCACCAGCTCCGACAGCCGGTCCCTCTGAGACAACTCCATCACCTGACGGCACGGGTCTACCTGAGTGGAACCAGACACACAGGACAGACATCTGAACACAAACAGGTCTGAGAGAGCGGGATGATGATAAAACTAGGATACATAAGTGATGGGGAGGTTCACACAGAAAGAACGAAGGGTTGTTATACCAGAACAGATGATGTGTATAATATCAATATTTTGTGGTTTTGAAGAATGTAATATAAATATTTTTAGGGTTTAATTGAAGGTGTCCTATTCTTTCAACATTACTCAATAACGCTGACGCTTAAAAACAACCATAGTATATTTTACTACAATATAAATAGTACAAAACAAAAGTATAGCATCACCTAGTAAACGTATAACTCTAATGTCACACACACACACACACACACACACACACACACACACACACACACACACACACACACACACACACACACACACACACACACACACACACACACACACAATGTATTGAAAAATAAAATCCTTCAGGATAAAATGTTAAAGTCCAGGGTGCGTTAGATCTTAATGTGTAGCATTTAGCTAATTAGCTGCTACAATGCTAACAGATGTAAACACAGTTGTTCTCCTAAAGCACTCACTGAAGCTCAGCAGGGTTTCAGACGTTATCTCCAGGTGACCACAGCAACCGGAAGTCCATTCATGATGAATGGTTTTATTTATGGTTATATATATTAACCAGACACTATAAAAAATATTGACAGCCTTTGGTAGCTTTATCTTCCTCCTTTCCAACAACACAGCTACTTCCGTTACGGTCTTGTACAGTACTACCGGTTCCACCTTTCAGAATAAAAGCACCGATGAAATCGTTTAGCGTTTATTGAACAAGAGCTTTCTTTATTCATGAATTGATTTAATTTTTGGGATAAACAATGTAATAATATTTTTCTTAGGTGTTTAACCTTTGACCTGGTTCATCATTTTCTCCTTCCTCTGTCTGTACTGCCATGGCATAGTTCTTCTGCCTTGGAGGTTCTGTTATCTTCATTAAAGAGGGGCAGTTTGGACTTCCTGAGCCTTGTTGTTCCCATACCGGGTATGAGCTCGGGCCTGTACTACGAACGGAGTTCAACCTACTTAGAACTAACTCAGGGTTTCCGCGGTAACCCGGGGTTGACTAAACCTGGACATCTTGATTGGTCTTAAACGGTACTACGACGCTGATTATGAAGTTGATCAGCTGAACCTGTGTTCACTCAACCAGAGTTACTGCGCGTTCACATAAAAGGGGTGGTACCAGCGCAAAAAAACACTCTCGATCATGGCGCGCTCTCCCTATTTCACAGAAGAGGAATGCGAGATCATAATGAGGAGTTATGAAGAGTATAAACCGACCCTGGCTGCTAAATCCAACACCGCGGCAGCAAACAAGGCGCGACTGGGGTGTTGGCAGCAAATTACAGACCGCGTAAATTCGTAAGTAGGCCTATTTCTTTACTTCTATATGTCCGTTAAAATAATCCCAACCTGAATACAGTATGTCAGGACGATGTACAATAACAGTCGGAACGTTACTGTATCGTATGTGCAACCACAAATGAAGCAGGACAACTGAATGTTTAGTCCCCTTCACTAATTCTGTGTATGTCCCTTAAATACTTCCAGAGGTACCAGCAGCGCCAAACGGACCTGGCAGCAGGTGAAGATGAAGTACGAAAACATCATTCAGAATGGTAAGTAAGAATGTGTGTGTGTGTGTGTGTGTGTGTGTGTGTGTGTGTGTGTGTGTGTGTGTGTGTGTGTGTGTGTGTGTGTGTGTGTGTGTGTGTGTGTGTGTGTGTGTGTGTGTGTGTGTGTGTGTGTGTGTGTGTGTGTGTGTGTGTGTGTGTGTGTGTGTGTGTGTGTGTGTGTGTGTGTGTGTGTGTGTGTGTCTTGTCAGAGAGAGCTAAATGTGTCTGTCTTTAACAGCCAACAAAAAGAAGGTAGAAATAAGGCGCACAGGAGGAGGGAGGGCACCAGACTCCTTTACTCTTGCTGAAGAGTTGGCCCTAGCCAACAACAGTGGCAGGGTGATGATGGATGGGGTGGCAGGGGTACAGTCTAACCCTGGGGCAGCTGAAATGTCCACCCTCTATGTGCAAGGTAATGTATGGCATTCATCGTTCTTCATGTTAGAGTATTTTGGCTTTCTTCCCCTGAATCATCAGTAACATGTGTCTTCTGTTGCATGCAGTCGAGGGTGGAAACATCACAACCCTGCAGCCACCAGGATGCATTCATCCTCTGACACAGGTAATTCAAATGGATAACATCCATGACATGTA
This sequence comes from Eleginops maclovinus, assembly GCF_036324505.1. Lineage (NCBI taxonomy): Eukaryota > Metazoa > Chordata > Actinopteri > Perciformes > Eleginopidae > Eleginops > Eleginops maclovinus. The sequence continues at coordinate 25,553,300 of NC_086371.1, forward strand.
AATTAGGCTATGTCACCCCTAAAGTATGGGTGCAGCGTAAAATTCTGAATCTTTTCAGGATGATGATGATGATGATGATGATGATGATGACGAGACCCTCACAGCCCCCTCCGACACACACATGCAGGTTAAAACACTTTACTGCTACTATATGCCACATTAATGTCCTAGGAGGGTGAGCATCATTTGTCAGTACTGTCTGAATCAAGTGACCTGTGTCATTAATGCAATGTGTGTGTGTGTGTGTGTTAGGAGGACTTGGAGGAGCTTTCCCCTCCTGAAGCCTCCCTCCCAGGGACCTCACAGTCAGACAAAGTACAGTTTCTCCTTCCTTGTTTAATTACTGAATATAATGCATACTAGGCTAATGTGTACAACATGGGGTGGGGGTTGTGTAGGCCACAGTGGACAATGTCCGCAGTTTATACAAGAAAGTGCTGGAGCTAGACCGCACAAAGAAGAGGCTGGAGATCAGAAAGCTGGAATTAGAAATTGAAAAGCTGGAACATGAGAAGAAGGTATTGTCTTATCACTCCATTAATATATAGGCTACCCACACCCTATATGTGTGTCATTGATCTGGCTTTTCGTCACCTTTTCTTCTTGCAGGAAAGAGAGTCATCTAATAAATGAAGAATATCAGAGATTGGTGTGACATGTCTTTATTTTTGTGCATTTAATTTGTGGTGTGTACAATTCATTGGAAAAACTGGTTGGTAATGGCATCCCTGACAGCACGGCCTGTTGGATGATCCAGGGTGATTGGATCAGTAATATCAGGGGGTGGGGGAGGATCATGAGGGGGCACTCTTTCCTTCCTTATTGTGGCGACATTCTGAAGAACCACACATGCTGCTATGGTTTGGCAGGCCCTGTCTGGCTTGACCCGAAGGACCTTCAGGCAGGCGAATCGGGCCTTCAATATGCCAAATGTCATTTCGATCCTGGCCCTAGTGACACTGTGTGCATGATTAAATGATCTCTGTTGCCTTGTTTGTGGATCAGGAAATGGTGTGATGAGGAACTTCATGCATGCGTAGCCACGGTCCCCCAGCAGGATTCCATCAAATTGCCCTTAGATGAAATGGAGGAAAAATTAAACAACTGTCACACTGATTTCATGTTCACTATTAAAGCATATTACTTCAGGTAAATCGATATAGGACTTTTACCTTGGTGGAATCTGTCAGACAGTGATGATTCTCTGAATATACGGGAGTCATGGACTGACCCTGGCCACCTTGCATCCAGGCTTGTGATCATATAGTGGTGATCGCATGTCATCTAAGAATATGTGCACAGGTAAGGAACATAACAGGTGAGGCATGCTGTTGCGCATGTAAATGACACCACCCCATGCAGAGGACAGGAAATCATTCTACATGACAACAGGAATTGACAGGTTGACATTACCTATTCCAATGAATCGTGGACTGTACAATGTACGCCTACTGTTAATCTGTTAGTCTTGTGTATTACCTGGACATTGATGGTGTGTTTGGACTTTCTATTCACAAAATCCCGCTCATGCTCTCCCAGGGGTGCACTGATAGGAATGTGCGTACAATCAATGGCTCCAATTACTCTTGGGAAACCTAGATATTTTGTTAGTCAAATCAGTTGCCAGTCACAATTATGAAATGTGCAAATTACCTATTTTTAGATTAGTGGCATATTACCAGCGATTGCATAGAACCCTTCTTTTATCTGACGTGCAGGCAAATGGCCAGGGAATACAACAAATGCATCCACCAGTTTAGTGAGAGCAAGTACCACCTTCCGTATCACCCGGCATACAGTGTTCTTACTCAGGTTTTCAGCATCACCGATGGAATACATATATTGTCCGCTGGCGAAATAGCGCAATGAAAGACATAACATTTGCTCGATTGTGAGGGCCTGACTTCGGCGGGTTACATTAGAGACGTCCGCCTCGAGCAGCTGGCATAGGTAACGAATTCCCTCAGCTGAGAATCTATATCTTTCATGGAGAACATCGTCCGGGTACGCCAGCGGATTCTGGCGGTCTCTAAATACCCTCGCCCTCCGAAGAGAGCCCCTCACAATCTGCGCGCCTATATCGTACGGATCGTCCAGGTATGCTGGCATTGTCTTTAGGGGACATGTCGGTGGAGGAGTGGTGTCTAAATAGGGTGTGGTTAATCGGAAACCTAGGGTTAACCAAGAACTAAAACTGGGAAGACCAGTTTTGGGATCCTACGTATATTGCCATGGCAGCATACCTCGGTTTTAACATATCCAACTTTCGTAGTATGGGTTAACCAGCAACATACGCTGCACGTGACCAAGTTACTCTCGAAGTTACCCCGGTAAGCCAGAAAACCAGCTTCGTAGTACAGGCCCCTCATGCTGACTTAAGATTTTTTGTTATTGTTTTGGGACAGCTGGGCGCCAGTTTATCTAGCACCACCTCCTCTCGTAAGCATATTTTATTGACCTAGATGACAGTTTTAGTTAGACGTAGAGTTCATATTTGTTTAGTCTGGCGACTGAGGAATATTGATTATACACTCTGAACTAGTAAAAATCTCGTATTGTAGTAGAGTTCTTCAGAATTGGTCGGGCAACCGCTCTGTCAACTCGTGGCTGCAGCAAATGTCTTGTCAATTCTCCGGGCGTTAACTTCATAATGAACCTTCAGTGTTTGCCATAAAAGTTCCAGCTCTACCGTGTCTCTCTGAGTTTCGTCTCCATTGCTCCAGAAGTTTCCACCACAATGACAAGGTCCTCAAAAAGTCAAAGAAGTCAATTTTGATATGAATTAGATTTACCAATGCAATCTCATTTTACACCGAAGTTTCAAATTCGATTTAAATATATGCACCCATTGTCACTCAGATAGACACACTAAAACCTCTCGTTTCCTGTACTATATTTCAAACATTTACAGCTACTTTCCAGTATTGACCGAACGATTGGTAATTTAACATTTAACAATGACCTGGTTCTTATATAATATCTTTTAAATATAGCAACGAATCAAAAAAGGCTAACTATTTTACACATTTCTATATATTATTTCTTATAAACCACTTGTTTTAGTTATTTTTCTATAATTCATAATGACCTCAGCTCGATTTGAATATATGAACATTGATGTGATGTGACTTTTTTAAATAAAGTCTTTCAGTTCTTCAGTCTAATGAATCAAATGAAATACATGATTTCATTTGACCACCAGAGTTCTAGGTATAACGGTTATTCCACTTGTACAAGTTGTAGTTCATAATGGTAGTACATTTTTCAATCTGCCGCATTTAGCTCCAACTGTGTTACTGTGATGCTGTTGGCTTTCATCAGAGGCAGAGCTGTGCTCACTGTGAGGCTGATAGAACAGGTGTATTTGCAGCATCGGACATGGGCACTATAGTCAATTATTGTTACGGACTGTGGCTCATTAGGGTAGCAGCTGAACATCTGCAGAGTCATTTATTTAAAGCAGAAGACATCTCGCACAGAACACCTGGGATTAAAGCTTTGTCTTTTACTGCAAGAAGCTTTAGTTTAATTTGAAGTTAATGTTACAGCCATGAGATCCACAAACATAACGCCAGCATTTTAAAATTATTTATTTATTGTTGAACTCTGAAAAAAATTGTCAAACATTTTACACTGACAACACCAAAAAGAGAAAACGTTATTCTGATCCCAACTCTGTCCAGGATAGCATCAAAGGTCACGGATCAAAACTGTCCTTGAATTGCATGCAGGATATTCTTGTCCTTCTGAGGGGTTTGTGGTTGTTTCATAAGTCTGTGCACTCTATACAGAGCTGAGTAAAAGCCCACTGAGTGATGCTCCGCTCATCTGAGTTTGATGTGTAGAGCATTTATAAGGTCTATCATCTCTTCAAAGTATCCGTTCTCCTCTCCTAGGATCATTTGTGACTGTATCATGTCCTGGTACTGTTCTCTGAGTGACAGCAGCGAGGCTTTCAGAGAGCTGTGAGAGCGGTACTGATCCACACACACTGGAGCCAGCGCCAGCATGGCCCGCAGAGCCTGAGAGGAGGAAGACACACACACACACTTAGAACAAGCTCATTCACTAAAGCAAACACTAAAGCCTTCTGTGTTCATCATGACGTTTTCTCAGTACCCCACCTTCTCTCTGTAGTCGTGCTCGGTGGAGTCCAGCAGCTGTGGGATCAGACTGCACCACCCCTCCTCCAGCAGCCCCTCTCGCAAAGACACCACAGAGTACTGACGCAGGCGCTCCTGGTGGGAGGCGTCCAGCCCCGGGTCCAGACCGGCCTGGGAGATCAGCTCCTGGGGCAGCAGGAGAGCACCATCACAGTCTGCTTCACTACCACTCAAACAATCTGTCTGGGCTATGTAATTAAGACCATTTATTTTAATTAATTTGTATTATTTATTTTTTTCTATAATTGTAAAAATTATGACAAATAATACACAGGGAAGGCAGAGGCAGAAAACCCACTACACTTATTTGAAGCTTCTACCTCAACAATAATTATATTAAAACAAAATTAGAGAATAAAAGATAACCAAAAATAATATGAATATGCTTGGGCTTTCATAACATCCTATGGAGACTCTGCTGAGTATCAGGATTTATGGTTATACAACAAGCACCTGGTCTATATGCAGCGGTTGGATGTAGTAAAATTAGTTTTCTCAAGTACAATTTTGAGTTACTTGTGCTTTGTTGAGGATTTTTCATGTTACGCTATGTTACGACTCCACCTCAATTATCTGACTGCTTTAGCTATTTTACAAATGTCTACTCATTATGTTTGACTGCATTCTCCCCTTGGCTGTAACAATTTAAGTGTCCCCGTTGAGGGATGAATACAGGATTACTGAATCTGATTCAAGAATACTAACTAATACTAAATGTAAATCAACTAAGAAATAAACATAATCAAATAATTATAGGTAAAAATATCCCTCTGCAGTACATCAAGATATAAAAATGTGCTCAGCTATGATACACCCATACATTCATCAATGATAATATTCCAGTCATTCAGTATATATGATTCTGAAAGTGAGTATTTTTACTTTGTTGGTGCTTATACTTCTATTAGTTCTTATAATTTTATTTTCAGGCTTTTACGTTAGTGCTTTTGCTTAAGTATGGCTTTGAATTACGAGTGTTTGATCATCTGTGACCTGTGACCCTTTCAGACGCTGTGTCGTACTGACTCCTGGGTGCCACTGTCATCTCAAGAGGATAAAAAAACAAATATTGTGTTTCTGTGCATTGGTTCCTAGCCTACCTTCTCACTGATCATGTCATACAGCATGGTGACGATACGAGTGCGCAGGACTCCCCCTCTGTCCGCCCTGAACAGCTCTGACAGCACCTGCAGCCCTCCGTGGGACAGGAAGTGGCGCTGTGCGTAGGGGAAGTTGCGTAAAAGGGAGGCCACTGCGAAGAGAACCTGGAAGGAGGACAAATCAAATGTCACAGCTCGCCTTCACAACCTCACAGTGAAGAGCAGCTGTGTGTGAGTACCTTCTTCTTGACCCAGAGCGGCTGGTCCGTGGCCAGCATGGTGAGCAGTGTCTGCAGAGCTCCGGCCTCCATCGCCTTCACCTGGACCTCGGGGTTACTGCGGGACACAACATCTGTCAGATACCACTGGGGCTCAGAAAGGGACCGTTACAGCCTCTCTGGAGTGTTTGCATTGCTCCAAGAGGAAACCTTTGGCAGAGGGGAATGAGACCAACTCACAGAAGTGTCATTTGATAAAGTAAAAAGGGGACATGTAGGGTAAAAGCAGTTTTTCTAACAAAATATGCTGCATTCTTATAACTTATTTGAGCAAAATAAATCAAAATAGCTGAAGAAATGTCAGGCAAGTATTAAATAATGGTACCAGAGCATGAAACATGACATAGCTTAATACAGCGTAGACATGGCCAAAGTGTCCTAAACCTGAACAAGCTCTTCTCCAGGCAGAGATGGAAGAGGAGGGTTGTAGGCAGTGTTAAAGTACAATTTAATTTATTCTTTTTTTGTATAATTGAATTTTTACTGAATGAGTAGGGGTTTGAATACACTACATTCACAATTTCAACACGACACAAAATTTCAATTCCTCCCAAAAAATTAAATAATAAGAAAGAAATAAAAATGAATAAGCAATATGTTTGAAAAAAAGAAAGAAACATTCATTTAAGAACAACAAAGTTGATGTAAAATGGTTGTCGTCAAATAATATTGCATCCCCACTCAAACAGCAAAAAAACTAAACAAACAAACTAAATGTTCGTAATAACGGTCTACTGACATTGCTGTTTTAAGGTTCCAATAAAATTTCCTTAACATGCTCCAGTTTTGAAGTGTAGATGCTTCTTTATTTTTCCAGTTTTGCAATATCAACTTCTTAAAAACTAATGATGAAAGAAGCGTTTGCCCTCTAGGTGGTATCTTATTTTCTGGGAAAAAGTAGATTTTTAGGTCAGAGAAGGGGCAGCGGTACCTGGACACAGCAGACCCCAGGACGAAGGCGGAGCTCTCCTGCAGTCTGAAGTCGGAGCTGTTCAGAGTCTCCACAACCAGCTGCAGGCCCCCCATGGAGCACAGATTCTGAGCGTTGTCCACCTACAGTAACAAGCAGGGGGAGTTAGGAAGGTAAATCTCAGAATACATGAGTGAGTGCAGGTGTGATAGTGTGTGTGGGTGTGTTGAGACCTGATGCACCAGGTACTCCAGCTCCAGCAGGAGGCTCAGCCTCTGCTCCGTGGTGGCGTTGCTGCTGGTGAACTGCTCCAGCAGACGCCTCATTATCTGCAGTACAACACATGTCATTCAGCTCAACGGTCTACTGAAAGACAGTCAGTTATAACCAGGAGTCAACATTTTTAATATAATTATTAAGTTAATGTTGGAGCTACACGTAGATTTATGTTTTTAGTAATTAAACATTTGTTTTCTAGCTGTTTTTTGTTTTTAATAAATGTATCATTATTTATAGTAATTATTTACCGTATTTTCCGGACTATAAGGCGCACTTAAAAGCCTTACATTTTCTCAAAAAACAACAGTGCGTCTTATAATCCAGTGCGCCTTATATATGGATTACGGTAATTCTGGTTGTGCTTACTGACCTCGAAGTGATTTTGTGTGGTACACAGCGCTCACGGCGCTCTGTCAAAATGTTTTAGTACGACTTTGGTAAACTACAAAGCCGCACCGCTTGCAGCATTACGGCTAACGTAGTCAGGAGTGTCGCGGAGTTGCACTGGGCTAATGTATCAGTCTCAACTGTGGTCCGAGCTTTCACGAAGGCCGGAATCATCACTGAACTGCCAGGTAGCAGCAACGACACTGACTCGGATAATGACGAAAGGGATCCGGGCATGCTGGATGCCGTAATCGCCCAACTGTTCAACTCGGACACTGAAGATGAAGAATTTGAGGGATTTGTGGACGAGGAATGAACTGAAAAAGTGAGAGTATTGTGTTGTATTTTACATGTTATAACTGAACTTATTACTGACTTATCTGACGGTTTTGTTTCTGTTATATAATTAATAATTATATAATATGTATCCGTTTTACGGCATGTAGAAAAGGAGTGTGTAGGAGAGCGACATGGGGGGTGGGCGTGTGTGTGCGGAAGAAGTAGTTTTGGGAAAGTGAAGTTGTTGCCAGGTTGGCTGCGTTGTCGGGTGTTCGAAGACAATAAAAAAGGATTACTCCAGCTCCGCTGTTTCCCCCTCCTCTTTCCTCAGAGAGTGTCACATACCCAGCTGCTCTTCACTACGGTATAGAGCATAACAACGCTGGAGGTAACAACATTTCGCTTAATGCGCCTTATAGTCCGGTGCGCCTTATATATGAAAACATTTCGAAAATAGACCATTCATTGACAGTGCGCCTTATAATCCAGTGCGCCCTATAGTGCGGAAAATACGGTAAGTTGAATTTATTCTTTATGCTTTTATTTGGAGCAATAGATTGAGCACATGGTTTTTCACCAGGAGAAACACAGGAAAGTGGGTAGGGGAAACCTTTGTTCTATATATTGTTGAATTACTGGAATACAATAAAATAAAAGGACATTCTTGCTTGGACATTAAACGTTCTTCCTGTGTAAGATTTTCTCACTGGTTCCCCAGCCACAGCTTTCTTTTCTATTTCTTTGAGTCACTCGCTACAGTTTAGTAAATGTTTAATTAAGAGCTGGCAAATTTAAGTATTAGGGGTCTTTATGTAAAACTTGACCTCTCTGCTCGCTGGAAGCGCCGTCTCCATTTCAGCACTGGTTAAACTAAAGCAAAGCCACGATGATTGTAGCACTAATACGACTTTGATTAGAGCTTATGGTGTGTGTTCACAAAGCGCCTTTTTTCTGAGCCTCTCTTTTTAACTGTTTCCATTGAGACAAGAGCCCATGCCGTCACATGCAGCTGCCTCGAGAGAAAACACATCACAGCTTTTTTTTTTGTGTTCGCTCCGAGCGCTGAAGTTTGAAAATATATATATTTTTAAAGTGCTAGTGACAGCACAACAGTTTACAGCTAGAAATGACATTAATGCAAACAGACATTCATTTTTATTTTACCCAATCTATTGCTCATAAATAAAATGTGATTAATTAATAAGTAAAGAACTTCCTCAGTTTGTCCTCAAAATGAATCCTCTTTGTCCCTAAGGAAGTGACCTCAGTATTTATTGGATGTGTGTGATGCACCTGAACATCCGTCTGCACCAGCAGGTCCAGCTGAGCCATGTCTTTCTTCAACTCCTCCATGGGACGGAACTGGGATGCCACCAAGTCCTGACACGCACACACAGAGCATGTAGTTCACTCACACCTCTTTAACATTTAATATAGGCATAAATAAAGATATTAATATATTATAATAGAAAAAGTACACCCCTCTGTAGAGGCCATACAGACACAACCCCTCAGATGTAGTTAAATATATACTATGTGCTGTCTGTTACCTGTTGCTCCGTGCTCTCTGGCTTCAGGTCCTCCTTTATCTTTTTCATGACCCGTTTGAGCTCTTCAGGACTGATGGAGGGCTCTTCTGTGTCCCTACACACACACACACACACACACACACTCTCCGTCAGTCTGCGGCTGAGGTGGCTCTGCTGCACAGGAAGTCCCTGCAGGCAGAGACTCTGGACTCACCTGTGCACCTGGTTCAGGTATTTGAGCTGCTCCTCTCCCAGCCGTACCTCCCTCTGACCCGTCTGCAGGTTCAGCCGCACATGAGAGCCCCTGGGCACTGCCTGACCTACACACACACACACACACACACAGTAGAGCAGATTAAACATGTTTTCGATCAGCACACAGACAGTCCAGTCTTTCAGTATGTTACCTGGTTTGAGTGTTTGCCATTCCTCTGTAGGTTGGACCACCTCCAGATCTCCTTCATCTTCTTCATCTCCTACATCGGTCACCTGCACTTCTTCTTCTCCTTCAGCAGTCTCCACCACAGCCAGGGCAGAGTCAGACTGCACACACACAAAACTAGATCAGGTATTCTCTGGTGTACTGACCAAAGTTTCCTTCTTGAGTGTCACTTTAGAACAGCCTCTAACTCCCGCTTTTCTAAATGTGGGCCTGTTGGGTGGGGTTGAGGCGGTCCCGGGTGCAGAGCAGACAGCGAGAAGTTACAGACGACCCCCACCTTGCACTTAAAACAGGGTTAGGGCCCTTTAATATATAACTTTAAGCCTAAATTGAATTAGAACTGTAAGAGCCATGAAGTCAAAGTCAAAGTCCACTTTATTGTCAAAGTTTCCACATGTGTTATACATAGAGAAAATTTAAATACCGTTTCTGGCAGTCCCACAGTGCAAATATAAACAAGAACATGTAACATAAAAAGATAAGAGCGTAGAAAAAAGAGGGGGGGTAAAAAGGGGTATACAAAAAAAAAAAAACTAAGTAATATATACATATGTTCCTCCTCCTCCTCATCGGCACCAAATCCACTCTATCCAAAACCGACATCTTTGCCCTCACTATCGACAACTCCTCTGTTTCACCCTCCCCCCAGGTTAAGAGTCTGGGTGTCATCTTTGACAGCACACTATCCTTTCAATCCCACATCAATAACATCACCCGGTCTGCCTACTTCCACCTACGAAACATCAATCGCCTCCGCCCCTCCCTTACCCCCCACACTGCCGCCATCCTTGTCCACAGCCTCGTCACCTCCCGTCTGGATTACTGCAACTCTCTCCTCTTCGGCCTCCCTCAAAAAACCCTCCATAAACTTCAATTGGTCCAGAATTCCTGCCCGCATCATAACTCGGACCCCCTCCATCCATCACATCACTCCTGTCCTCCAACAGCTCCACTGGCTCCAGGTTCAGTTCCGTATTCAATTCAAAGTCCTCCTGTTAACATTCAAAGCCATCCACAACCTCGCCCCCCCCCCATATCTGTCTGACCTCCTCCATGTTCCCACTCCCTCAGATATTCTCCCTCCATACACCTGTCTGTCCCCTCCGCCCGTCTCATCACCATGGGGAGCAGAGCATTCAGCCACTCTGCTCCCCGTCTCTGGAACTCATTACCACCCCAACTCAGAAACATGGATTCATTCCCCCATTTCAAAACACATCTGTTCAGAACTGCTTATTCCACTTGATGCCAATTCCTCCGTCACCGTCTATTGTTTGTTTTTTTTACTTGCATTGTTGATTCCTTTTATTGTCTTTGTGTTTGTATCATGTACGGTGTCCTTGAGTGCAGAGAAAGGCGCCTTCAAATAAAATGTATTATATGTTAGACATGAAACTGAAACAGTGATGCATTTTGTTTGGTTACACATTAGTTTTTCAGTAGTTTACATTTGGGTAATGGTTTGTATTATAAGATATTATTGTGTGATCGCAATGGGTTAGTTTGTTTGGGTCACATGGATATGGGCGACACTCATAGGAATTATAATAACCTGTTCACCTGAGCCAGGTGTGTGTGTGTGTGGAAGAGAGGGTGGTTGTATTTTTTGTTGACCGCAAACTTTATGATTGCTTTGATTGTCATTACAATTTCTTTGTCTACGTTATACTGAGTTGACCATCATTAGTTTTCACCGCATTTTTGCAATTCATATTTTGATAGTGTGTCAGATAATTGCAAACAGGCCCGGCTCCAGCCCCTCAGCGACTTAGTTTGTTTCCTGAAGTCGCTACAAGAACAGATGAGTTTTTTTTAAATGCAGCCCCCGTACAGTTGTCATTAATAGGTTGATTAGCTTTAGAGACCAACAGTTATTTTGTATAAGGTAGCCTATAATGTTAAATTCTGCTGTAAAGTTTGACAGTTTAGGACAGGGGTAATACGGATGACACGCTTTTAGAGTCTCCAGAGGACAATTACAAGAAGTGCAGTTTTTGACACTTAAGAAGCGTCCCTGCTCTGCCCTGGAGAAAGCTGCTGGGTTACATTTCTGTCCAAAGAATCAGGGTAAGAAATGTATGAAATTGAAAGACAAAAGGTTTCCTGCCAAGCGCCACATTTAACAACTATTCAACTAATCCTCTTGTTTGAGAAGGGACGTACAATCCCTCAGGAGCTCTGGGAACCAGAAATAAAACATTTCATATCTAGTTCCCGACTGCTTAAAGTCAATTTATCAAGATACTGTGAAGGAAAAACATGAGTATCCAGTATTACTCACCTTCTGGCTGAGCGTGCTGGGGATGTGACAGCAGAGTAGCCCCAAGAGGAGAGCCAGAGAGAGGCTGAGAGGAGCGGCTGCAGACCTGCTGGGTATCAGCCGCATGACTGAAACACACGGCACACCTGTGTGAGAAGAACCATGATTTAAGGATTCAAAACTTCATCACAAGAATACCTAATTGTTGTGAAAGTATTTTTAAAAGGTCTATATTAAAAAAATACAAATAAATAAATAGCTATATTCAGCAACACTTAAAGTAGTACTTAGTTGTACATAAAAATAGCATTTTGTTGTTAGTGTATTATAATGTGTTGCTTTTAGAGGTATGGTACATTCAATATACTTTTAGTGGCAGTTTCATTTTAAAAGTCTTGGAAAACAATATATATATTTGTCATTGTACCTATTAGAAGTATTTACAAGCAGCCCACTTTTTTATGGTCTGCCTGATAAAGTTTCTTGGGCGAGGAGGATACTAACAAAAACAAGCTCTAGGTGCACATTTAATATATACGTTTCTATAAATAAAGTACACTTAATTTAAAAGACATGATACTGCCTTACCTCCATATAGTTTTAACACATCTGATACAAAATAACTCTTGAACTGTATTTGTAATACTTTTACGTGTAGCTGAGTTAATTGAAGACAGCACTTGATCTATCGGGGACTTGAACCTGCGACCTTCCGGTTCCGGTTCCCAAGACCAAGCCTCGTACTTCGCCACCAAGCCAAGTAGTGCAGAAGGAAGATTTTTTTCTCACAAATGTATTTTACTAAAATTGTAGCTATGTCCTTGACAAACACTCTGTAACTAAAACACAAAGCGCAATGATAGTATTTGATGTTTTGTTGGCTATGATGAATGTTGAAATATTAAACACTATTTTGTTCTCATTTTTCCAACATTAAATGTGCCCCTCTCGCAAAACAACTGGCCCCCGTATGGCCCCCCAAGTAAAGTTGGGCTAGAACCGCCACTGCCTGTGTTGTTTATCGGTTAAATGTCGGACGTACAATACAGACATAAAGATAGGATGTGCTTGTATTTGTATTATCATCCTTTGCGCGGCCCCGGCTCTGTGTTAGACCAGCACGTGCAGTAACATTTTGTTTGTTGTGACAGCCTTCCATATGTCTGACAGCTGAGGAGAGGATAGCAACATCTGTAGTATGTTACAGAACGATTTTAGAGGAGAAAACACCAGTAGTAACTTTAACAACAACTCACCTGTTTGACTGAGAGAAAACACGCGGGCAGAAGACTGGAACGCGCTGTCACCTCATTTCATGGACGTATTGGAGCTTCATCTACAGAAACCTGCCGAACAGAGTGCTCTTCCCGCATCCTCACACTGAGCTCTCATTGGTCCACGTTCTTCTTCTTCTTTGAGCTGTGCTAGCGCTTTGCAATTGGTCCACGACGCTCTTCTTCTACCTCGTTTAAAAACATACAGCCGCTGTACAACTGCACTAAGCACTACTGCCACCCGCTGCCACGGAGCGGGAATAATTCCATTAACATCTACAGACATTTAACTGGTGACAAACATACTCAGGGCCGGCGCCGCCTAGGGCACCGAATTGGTGGGGGGCGCCCTCTAGTGGCGCCCTTAAGCATACATTTTTGTCTTAACATTACATACAGAGCCAATCATGCCAATCTCACTATGTTCGAATGAAAAGCTCTGTACACCAACACATTGTTGGCTCGCAGGAGGGACACAGTGAACCATCCAGTTCCTTATAGTCTAGTTGCCATTGTGAACCCGTAAATGTTGAGTACCCCAAAGTTTTATGTTAGAATTGTTACGGGTCCCCAGCACATAGAAACTGCAGGACGCTAACTTGCATATGTTGGGCAATTTGCAGAATTAGCAGACGGTGCGTTAATTAAAACAAATAGCATTAAAGCATATTCGGACAATAGTTTAAAAAGGTCTTGGCCGATTTCTACAATTGTAGCGTTTTTTGGGGTTATAGAGGATGCTGAGAGATTTTCAGGGTGAAAATAGCAGTTTTAACCAGAAAGTAGAGCTGATTTTAACGACCATGAGTAGTGTTGTGATCATTGGATACAAAAGGCACAACATGAAAGTTATTCTCTCTACTGTGGGCAATTCTTTTTCAAATAAACAGGGAATCCGTCCAATCCAAATAATCCAGAGTCCCCTTAATCTTCCAAATCATCCCAAAATTATTCAAAATCAGAGAGTACAAATATTGGCATTTATGATCCTAACAATGTCAGAAACACCCATAACCACTTCAAAATTGTCATAATCAGCCAAGCTATTCTTAAACTTTTGTCTGCATAGGCCAGTGTTTCTCAAACTTTTTCTGTCATTCCCCACCTCAGAAGAAGGGAATTTTCCGCGCCCCACTTGTCCCATATTGCACCAACAAAATGGTAAAAAAAATACACTTGCAAGTTTACAATTTTCTAATTTATTGAAGTAAAAGTCAGTAGCAGCTTAACACTACAACACCAGAAAAACATTAACATCAGTGTTCAAAATAAAAAAGGAATATACAGAAAATTAAATTGTGCTTCAGTTCAGTTCAGTGCAAAAAAACATGAGCAGAGGCAGGTGAACAAATGACTGCCTTATCACAGCATCAGTGACTGCAATGGGCCTGTTTTGTGCTACACATCTTTTCAAAACGGGGTTGAATGCTTGATACAGCCACTCTCAAGTCATGCTCAACGTGAACATGAGATCTGTACTTTGTTTTCAGTGAAGCAACTGCTGAAAAGCCGATCTCACAGAGATAGGATGTGGCAAAGGGAAGAAGAATGCCCACAGCTCTCTGCCCAATGAGTGGATACTGCCTTTCCACTTCAAGCCAAAATTGACTGAGTGTCTCAGATGTAAATCTTAACCTCAGGGTGGAGTCAGAGGTCATTTCAATCAGTTGTTCCTCTTCAGCAGAGCTAAAATCAGCTGGTGCTGCAGAAAGAAATGAAATACTTTATTTGTCATTACATATTAAACACAAATATGTTTGATAGAGATAGAGAGAGATAGAGAGATAGAGATAGAGAGAGAGAGATAGAGAGATAGATAGATAGAAAGAAAGATAGATGGAAAGATAGAAAGATAGATAGATAGATGCTGCTGTATGCACAGGATCACTGTGGTGGCTCCAGAATCGATGTTTTCGGCGACTTCAGTAAGAGTCTCAAAGACTTCGGTATGTCCTTGGTCGATGCGCCTCCCCCATACCTCGAGCTTTCGGATGAATGCAGTGATCTTGTCTGCCAGGTGAGGTAGACTTGTCTTTGCCCTGAAGCTGAAGATTTAATTCATTCAGCTTTGCAAATATGTCACTGAGGTAAGCCAGTTTCATCAGAAATAGTTCATCACTAAATTTGGCCGCTGCCTCGTACCTGCGCTCTTCTTCCAAAAAGACCCGAATCTTCGCTCTGAGCTCGAAGACGCGCGACAAGACTTTGCCTCGGGAGAGCCACCTTGCTTCGCTGTGAAACAGCACAGCTGTATGATCAGCTCCCATCTCCTCACAAAGAGCGGAGAACAGTCTCGCTGTCAGAGGTCGCGTTTTGATGAAATTGACCGCTTCCACAACTGCTGTCAAAACGTTGTTAAGTTCGGGGCTGAGCTGTCTGGAACCAGCGCTTCCCGATGGATGATGCAGTGCGTCCACTGCGCATCTGGTGCGGCCCTCTTGATTAATGCCTGCAATCCTTTCCTTTTTCCTGCCATGGTCTGTGCACCATCTGAGCAAAACCCCACACAATTTCCCCCTTTCAGCTCATGTTCTGTGAAGTATGTCCATAATCTTGAAGAGCTCCTCAGCCGTGGCTCTGTTTGCCAGATTTGCAAAAGAGCAAATCCTCATTTAGTGACAGTGACTCTGAATTTACAAAGCGGACATATGAAATGAACACACATTTTTTACTGCTGTCTGTGGCTTCGTCCACTTGTATTGCAAAGCGATTTTCTTTCAGTTTTTCAGTGAGTTGTGCTTCAATGTCATTGGAAATGTCGCAAATTCGTCTCGCAACTGTGTCGTTTGACAGGGGGATTGTTTTTAATTTCGCAGCGCTTTTCTCATCAAGCATAATTGACACCATGTCAACAGCAGCGGGGAGAATAAGTTGCTCAGCTATCGTGTGTGGTTTTTTGCACTGGGCAACTCTATATGCAACTCTGTATGATGCCATTTGTGCTGTACTATTCAGCTTTCACCATTCGCGTTTACTGCTGACGGTATTCGTTGAAAAACATGATGGGTTTATCAACGTGAGTTGGGTGTGATGTCTCCAAGTGTCTGCGCAATTTGTTTGGCCTCATACGGTCTGCTGCCAGTTGTCAAAGACACAGAACACACACGGGTCGCTCCTCATCACCCACCTCAGCTACAGTGAATCCTAAAGCAAGATACGCTTCATCATACTTTCTCTTTGGTTGGCATTTCGATTGGTTTGGCCGTCTGTCTTCTCTTTCTCTGTTGTCGCCGAATCGCCAACTTTTGTTGCCCTTGTAACAAACTTGTCCATTTTGAACCTTAAACGATATAGCCTACACACGTCTGCTGCCCTGTTGTTCTGTTGTCATTATTCCTTATTATTATAGCCTATTATTCGCACTATGGTTCCAGGCAAGCTTCTTTTTTTTTTTTTGCTGGTTTCCTATCTTATGTTCTTTTAACATGTTTAGGACAATTAAGGAATCCATTGTGAGTGAGCTTTATCAGCAAAACAGAAAGGAATGACCAAAAAAAAAAACACACTTTTGAGAAACGCTGGCATAGGCTATAATGCAATATCACGCTTATTGTGCCGGACCCGTACTATACATTTCTAACATTGAACTTTGGGGCCTGACACATATGTTTCAGATTACTGGTTGCTTCAAATAAAACTGCCATTATGAAAAAATAATCATTTTGAAATTTCAAGTTGGGCAAATTCCACATCATTTAATTTATTGTTGCAACATCAACAGAGAATTGATGCTAAGTTATTATTTTGTACACGTTTTCTAAAACTGATCACAGATTTCTCTATTTTGCAAACATTTTTTAATAACGTCACATTTAAATATGTTGACAGTATATAGAAAATACATTGAAGTCCAAAGGAAGAAAGTTATTATTACATTATTTGAAAAAAAGAATATATATATATAAACCATATCTGTATGAGTGCTACTGCTGAGCACACTGGTTCTCCATGCTGCTGTTGGAGCCCACATGGATCATCTCCACTGTCCTTGGTTTCTTTCTTCTCTCCTCTCTCTTGTTCTGCTGCTGGTTCTCCTCTCTCTCCACCTCCTTACAGTCGCTCTCAGGAGAGCTGAGGGCAGAACCAACAACAACCATAGAAGGGACAGGTACTCAGATATTGTTAAGTAAAAGTAGAACTAGTACAGCGTAAACCTACTGTGTTACAAGTAAAAGTCCTGTATTTAAAATCTTACTTAAGTAAAATAGCTAAAGTATTGGCATCAACATATACTTAAAAGTACAGAAGGTAAAAGGACTAATTTCCCATTTTATAAATCATACATTACATATTCCATTAGTGGATTTTTAATGCATTAATGTGTTCATTACAGCTGGTAAAAGGTGCAGCTACTTTTAATACATTTATTATACATCATAGTTTATTTAGTTCATTTCTTTTATTTTGACCCATAAGCTGATCAGCTTAGTAACTAACTCCTAACTAATTTGGTCAAATAAATGTAATGTAGTAACAAGTACAATATTGGCTTCCAAATTGTAGTGAATAGAAGTATAAAGTAGCATAAAATAAAAGTCTTGAGTAAAAGTACCCCAAAATCCTACTTAAGTACAATACTTCAGCTTGAATCAATGCATTTCACTTTATAACATCACTGCAAACTTCCACTGACACAGTATCATGACTCAGCACAACATTAGAGCCTGATGTTGCTGACTTCTTGAACGTGTTGCACATACTGACCTGGGGTTTGGAATATCAGTCGGCTTATCCTCGCTGATCTTCACGCACTTGGCACGTGGGGGCTCTGAACAAACAGAATGTGTTTTATTACTTTATCTCCATGTCGCTGATAAAACTGGGCACACTTTTAATATCATCCCTACTAACCTGCAGTGTGCTCAGTCTTTGTGGCGCTCACTGTCTCAGCTGTACAATCCGCCTCAGGGTCCCTATGTTTAGCATTTGTGACGTCTATCTCCACGGTAACAACCTGCTCCCCCTTGTCCAGCGTGGTTTCCTCAGACAGGGGTGTGATGTCGACAGGAAGCTTCTCTTTTTTCCTTTTCTGGATCTGATTCTTTTTTGCATCTGGACACAGATATTGCCAGAGACAGCAACAGTCATACCGTGACTCATACCATGAGACCACACACACACACACACACACACACACACACACACACACACACACACACACACACACACACACACACACACACACACACACACACACACACACACACACACACACACACACACACACACACACACACACACACACACACACACACACACACACCTACCTACCTACCTACCTACCTTTGGGTTCATACTTGTGTTGCAGCTCCTCAACTCTGAGCTGCAGTTTGATCTTGTCACTCTGGGTCTGTGGCAGAGAGCAGGGACTCAGTGTCAGGTTTTATCTCCGACAACAGAACAATCACAAAGGACGCAGAGCAAGACTAAGCCTGGCTCTACTGCCTCGAGTTTGAACAAATATGGTCTGTTGAGATCATGTCCAATGAACGGCAACATGCAATATATGGACACTTTTCTTGAAACACTGTTCAATAATCACCTACATTACATTACATGTGTCAGTAAGTTCTGAAGATGCTGCTCATGTCATTTTTTAGCCATGGAAGGGTACTTACTTACCTACTTTATTCTAGTATAAATAATGTGTGTTTTCTTTTACAGTATGTGAAAGTGCATCAATTGGCATCTTTCCCTTCCATGGATCATTGTGTGTCTACTTTATACATCCGGCAGGTAGACAGAAAACACGTAGAGACATGTTTCACAGTTCCCTGCACTGCAACGCTCTCCCTGCACTTTACTCCCTGGAACTGTTCTTTACCCAGAATGCATTGGGTAGTGGTGGTGCTCCGGAGGGATGGAGCTGTTACCTGTTTGAGCAACCGTTCAGATGAATAGAGCTTCCTCTCCAGCTCCAAAGCTCTCTGACTCTCCGACAGCGATTTCATCCTCTGCAGCGAGAGCTCGTCTCCCAGGCGCTCTGCGTCCTTACTGACACACATGCAAAGGACACACACATAGATTTGTAACCCATCAACACAATATAAAAAGACAGCATTGAACCAAATCTGCAAATGGAAATACTTTTGGTGAGTATTTTTTTCAGAATGAATGAGAAATACTCATGTTTCAGACGTCTGAAAGCAGTAAATATTTTCTTCCCTGCAGTAGCAGCAGACAGTTCCCTCAGCGTGACTCACACAGTGTTGCTGAGCTTCATTTTCAGCAGGTCGGTGAAGTAGGTCTCGTCCTGGCCCTCCCCACCTTCTGCTGGAGCACGATTAGCTGGCTGGGACTTCAGCACCATCTGAACACACACAAACAAAGATAAATCAAATGCATCATTCAACACACTTTTATACATGATGTTGCACCTATATGTATGTTTTTGTTATTGTTTTTTGACACTAGATGGTGCAGTGGGGCACTGGGTATTTAAGAGACCTCACCAGCACTGGTGCGTGATGGGGACTTGGAGAGCAACAGTTTTTTTGACTGTGTAGCTGTGCACATGCTGTTTTTCTTGTAAATAAATGATATTGACAGCTTCATCGTACATGGAGATTACACACGTCCAATTAGTTTACCCAGTTTAGCCAATCACAGGGTATATTGAGTGGCAATAGTCACCACACACATGTAATGTTCTGCTTATCACCGATTGACCTCCAGGTGAATACACCCTCCAGATGGACAGCATCATCTGTGTGTGGTGCCTGAGGATCTGCTCTGTTTGTCACCACTTCACTTCTACATGTGTACAAGTTAGGATTAGTTGATATTAAGAAAATCCTGCATCAAAAACGTTTTGGGTGATACTCCTCAATATCCATATTGTGATGATATAATATGGTTAGGGATGCACCAATGCCAAATTTCTTGGCCGATAACGATGTTAAGAATAACAATTTGGCTGATGTTTTAATGTCATTCTTTCCCCCCAAAAAAGTCTCTCAAAATAGTTTCAGTTTCAAAGGCTGAGCAAGTTCATTATTATAACATCACAGTACGCTGTTTAGAAAGTATGCAGCCTCCCCGGGTCACCTGCAGCTCTGCCCGCTGTGAGGGGACCGGTGAGCAGAGCAAAACGCACGTTTAGAATTACACTTATCACACTTATCTATTTTATCCAGCTCTGAATCTACCTAAACTAGTCACACATATATTTACTCTTTACTGTCGGATCACTCGTTACTGATCAGCGAGCTGCATGAGACGGACGGGCTGTCAGGGAGAGAGGGAGTCAGGGAGAGAGGAAAAGAGAGCGCTCCGGTTATTATTCCTGTGTTATTATCCAAAGTTACTGTACACTTTGGAATAAGCTAATTGCCGGATCTCTGGGTGAAACAGTGAAACAGTCCCAGACTGCCGACATGTTGTGTTTTGGTTTTCCTTTCTTTTTATATATACGGACTACGGGTGCCGCAGATGTTATGATGGAGCGAAAAGCAACAAAAGCATCAGCGACTGACATCAGTGAATGTCACCTCATGTGCCAATGGCAGTGAATAGGGCGAACATCGGCCGATGTATCGGTGCATCCCTAAATATGGTTCACCTTTAGTGCTTTCGCAGATATGAAATGTGGATAAACAATCATTAGAATGAAGGCTTGCCTGTCAGTGGGTAAAACACAAAAATAGAACCATCTGGAAAATTCAGAAAATGACATGACTTCCCTGTAATGCTGAACCAGGAAAAGACAACACTTTCAAAGTCCTAAATCTCAGACCATATCTAGTCTCATTTCCCAATATTGTAATCTATAAAAAATAGCAATGTTAAATTAAAGGGGGTTCTTGCCAAGAAATAGTATTAGAAAGGAAAAAATAGAAATAACAAAAGCTAACCCTTTCACACCCATAGTCAAAACAAAAACAAAAGAGGCAACACTTCAGTTCTCTCTATTTCATTCTATCTATAGGCTTATATAACTTAGAAACTCAAACAGGAAAAAAAAAAACTGTGCCTCGACAGCCTCTGTTCCTCAGGTCTCCCATCTGGCAGTTAGAGGCTGGCCCTGTGGGAATTGCAATACTTTTGGACTACATACGTCACCATTGGTAACCCTTTTTTTTAATAAAATCAAAATACTGGCTCTAGCCGATTCCAAGGACCTGATGGAACCGTGTACATAAGATGGATAAACATAAAATAATTGTGTGCTGTAGCTTGAAATGAAGAGTAAATAAGACTTGTAGGTGAAGCACTGACCTCCACCTTCTCCAGCCTCTGCAGCTTCATCATCAGGTTCTGGATCTCTCCGTTCTTCTCAGAGAGCATGGACTGCAGCCTCTCCAGCTGAGCAGGGTCTGCCCTGGACCCCTGCAGCTGCATCAGGGTGGCTATCTGCACCTGTACCAGGGATAACAGTCAGCAACCATCAACAGTGCACGTGTACAGCCCACACACAACATACCTTCATGCGCTGCAGCTGCTGTTTGCTGAAGGCGTGCTGTTTCTGCAGCGACACGTTCTGGACCTTCATGCTGATGAGCTGCCTCTCCATCGCTGCACGCTTATCCTCCAGCTGCAACACACACACACACACACACACACACACACACACACAATATTGAGCTGCATCATGATGATCTCAGCTGTACAACGCTGGACTGACAGACATTTTGAGTTTGCTTTAAACTATTCAGTATTCTCATTGATGAAAGAGCCTTCCTTTGGTTCTGACCTCAGCGAACAGGGAGTTCCCTCTGCTGTTGGGGTCCTGGGCCTGCTGTAGAACCAGATCCAGCTCAACCTGCAGGTCCCTGTTTGCCTCACGAGCTTTCTGTAGGAATGAGAAAAAGACATCATGAGTAGTGTTTACATGCGCTGACAGTAGGGATGGTGCTGCAGGCGGCATCTCTTTATCCTCTACTAAAGACAGAATGTAGGGGGAATTCTAAAAGCGAACAATAACAAGGGAAAACTAATCTGTGAGGTATATAATATCTGTAACAAAGCTTAGTGGAATTTGTGGAACAAAGACCTGGACATAGAAGACGCAAAAGACTTGCATATAAAATGACTGCAAACGGAAACCTACGATTAATTCAATTGAAAATAATGATAAGAATGTACTACAGAAGGGATACAATTCATACATTTGATCGGAGGTCCTCTGAAATATGTTTAAAATGCTGTACTGAAAGTGAATCCCTCATACATGCTTTTTGGAACCGTTATAAAATTAAAAACACTTGGGTGGATTTCCAAAAACATGCAATTATAAAATACATTTTTCACCAATAGTCTGCCTCTTCCAAAATACCCAGATAATAGGATACCCAGGTGGACGGCAAATCATTTATGCATCATTCATTTATAACAAATGTATATTGCAAAACATCAATAGTAAGTAACAAGGAAAAACAATTCAATATAACATGAGCCAACATTTCTCTAAGACAGCGGTCTCTGCACTCTAAAAAAGGCTAGATCTAGTGCGTTTATTTGAACTGTTGTCCTTCACTGTTTAATAGACTGCTTTACAGTAAAGTGATTTAATCTTCATCCTTTGTCTTTATTCAGCAAGTCATTTTATCACCATTCCTGATGATTATTTTTCAGAAATCTCATTGTGTCAATATTTTATACAAGCACCAAACATAATATATTGGATGTACTTCATATCGTCCAGCCATGAATATAACTTGGTGTTATTGTCAGCTCTAACATTCAGACACATGTATGCTGTGGGGAGAAGCTCATATAATGCCGGTCCCTTCACACTGCACCACTTTATTCCCGATTCATAATTAAGCAGAATTGTATGGCCTTCTCTATAAAAAGCACATGAATGCACACACACCTCTAATGCATTAAAGCAGGACACAGCCTCCCTCTCGCGCTCCTCCTTCTCCTCCGTGCTGCGCTGCAGGTGGCGCTGCAGGCTGCTGTTGGTCAGCTCCAGCTGCTGCTCCCTGTACCGACTCTCCTGCAGCATCTGCTCCAACTCCACCTGAGAGACATCCCCCGGACTGATTAATGCAAAGGCTTACAGAAAAATATAAACCTGCTCTGTGAATCAAGAGTGGACACCGAGCGACTCCACCATACATACTGCTCACCTTAAAGGTTTCCAAATCCATGATTTTCATCTGCACCTCCATCATCTCAGAGGTCATGGAGCTCTGAGTGTTTTCATTCAGAGCTCGCAGCTCCTCCATCTTGTTGTTCAGAGTCTCCGTCTGCACCTCCAGTTTGTGCTCCAGCTGTTTCTTATTCAGCTGGGATTCCTCCAGAGCCGACTGCAACACCAGCACCTGGGTGGTGCCAACCAAAATGTTTATTCCAGTGCTTAGGAACATGCAGGACAATACCGTGGAGCTTTCAGAGGGAAGATGTTTTTTCGACAACCACAGCTGCTTGTTGCTATTATAGTAATGCATAAAAAGGAACGGATATTCTCGCAAAAATCTCACCAAAGTTGATTTTGAGCGTCATTCTGAGCATGTTTGGTTGTCTGTGCATGTCCTGCTGACATGCTAAGCGCTGAGCAGTACCTTGTTGTTGAGCTCGGTGAGGGCTGTGGCTCGGCTCCTCTCCAGATGCTCCTGCTGCTCCTCCAGCTGCCTCCGCTGCTGACTCTTCAAACACTCAAAGTCTGACTGCAGGGACTCAAACATCCGGGTCTTCAGCTGAACGTCCTTCTGAAGGGAGTATTTCTCTTGCTCCAGCACCTTTCACACACAAAGACAGGGGTTTGAGTTGGGAACAATTCAGAATAATCCACAGGTCATTTGTGCTCCCCCCGGCTGCTAACAGCTAATATGTAACTGCTGACGTTATTAGCTCTCCTGCCGAGTTTAACACAGAGTGCTTTATGGGAACGCTTGTCCCACAAGGTCTTTCTTACCCAAAGACATTTTCTACTGCCCCCTGGATGAGGTTGTTCTAACTCTATTGTACTTCCTGAACTACAGTTAATGATTACCATGTTATATTTACAGTTTCCCAGGGGACTAAACTTTGGTTCTGAATCTGGTTTTCAGAATTCTGGCATCAACCTTATGCCAAAGTAATTGTGACATTGCTTCTGTCTAGTTAGCTTTTTTCATATCTGGTGACTGTATATTGATATATATCTAGGACGGAGCTGCCATCCATGGAGGGCCTCTACACCCAGCGGTGTAGGAAGAAGGCCGGTAGGATATTAAAGGACCCCCATCACCCCAGCAACAATCTGTTCTGTCTGCTGCCGTCTGGCAGACGGTACCACAGCATCCGGACCAAGACCACCAGACTCAGAGACAGTTTTATACCACAGGCTATAAGACTACTGAACTCCTGAGCTGTGTGAATGTCTACTCACATCTGTTTATAGTACACACATACATATTGTCCAGATTTTCACTAAACTACCTGCTATTAGTTTAATAAACTCCCCTCTGGAAGAGTTATCCGGACAAGTACGGCGGATACAACTCGAGTCACTTTACGAAGTTTTATTGCGCACACATACACAATAAATTCACCCACTGATTATCCCAGCGTCTCTGTTTCCGTAGTCTCGGTTGAGATCAATTTCATCCCATTTTCTGAGGACGCTGGAGCCGGGCTAACTCCATCTGTGACTACTGGACCTTCACCACCAGGACTGTCGGGGTCTAACAACTTCCTTGCTTGCTGGAGTTTGCTCACCATCTCTCTAGCATCGGTTGCCACTTCTGAAGCGGACTTCATGGGCCAATCCTCGACTGGACTAGACAGGAACTTGGGACCCTCCTGCCACTCAGAGTCCCCACCCAGCAGTTCAGGAGAGCACCCCCTCGTGACTAGATCAAGGTTTCAAGGTTTCAAGGTTTTATTGGTCATATGCACAGCAGATACAGCGTATATGTTGGCACTGAAAATCTTATGTCCCATGCTCCTCCAACAACTCAACATACATGGTGCAAAAGATAAATAAAGTAGTGCAAAAAGAGAGAAGAATATTTACAATATTAACAATAAAGATTTGAGGATGTGAAATATATACATATGTGGAATACATTGAAAGTATTTAAACACTTTACACTGTTGAATGAGGAGGTATGGACAGATGCATATATTATGTATAACAGATGTATATGGCAGATATGTATAATATATAGATATGTGTACTATAAACAGATATGTATGGCAGATATGTATAATATATAGATATGTGTACTATAAACAGATATGTATGGCAGATGTGTATAATATATATATATATATATATATGTATGTGTGTGCTATAAACAGATGTGTATAATATATATGTATGTGTGTACTATAAACAGATGTGAGTAGACATTCACACAGCTCAGGAGTTCAGCAGTCTTATAGCCTGTGGTATAAAACTGTCTCTGAGTCTGGTGGTCTTGGTCCGGATGCTGCGGTACCGTCTGCCAGACGGCAGCAGACAGAACAGATTGTTGCTGGGGTGATTGGGGTCCTTTAATATCCTACCAGGTGAGGTCAGCGATGTTGACCTCACCTGGTATCCACCACCAGTCAGTCACGGGTCCAGCCTTCTGAATCTCTCCGATTCGGTTTGCAAAGAACGTCAGGAATCCGTAACTCTCTTTCTGGATAGCTCCCAGCACCGTCTGACTATCAACAAAGTGGTACCACCTCTCCACGTCCAATCGCCCATGCTTCAATACGTATCCCTTTAGACGTGTGGCGAAGACAGCCCCGCAGACCTCAGCCTTGACCGCGTCGCCTTTCTGGTCGAGGGGGGTTATCTTGGCCTTTGACTCCACCAGCCGGGTGACCACACCATCTGACTTCTCCCATCGCAAGTACAATACAGCGCCATAGGACCCACAGCTCCCGTCAGAAAACGTGATTCCCCAGGCCCAGGGCTTACCCTTCCAGCCGGAGGGCGTGAGGCTTCTATGGAACTTGATGCTACTCAAGCGAGCATACTCCTTGAACAGCTCAATTGCCTTTCCTCGGAGCTCGTCAGACAGAGGTTCATCCCAGGTGTCTTTATTAAGCCTGCCAGCCTCCTGGAAGGCTCTTCTCACAAGGATCACTCCTTTCTGTTTCACAGGTGTTGCTAGACCGATTGGGTCAAACAGCCCGCCGGTTTGTCTCCCATGTTCACCCTTACCACAGCGTAGTCCTCAATCTCCTCATTTGGTGAGTCCCTCCACAGGAATCGATGCACATGAACTTCTCGTTCCTCCAGCCACACCGAATTATACATCTTAGTGATGTCTCCGATAGCTGCGTGTTCTCCCTCCCGGAATCTGAGGAGCACCGCTCTGATGGGATTGAGGATGTCTGGGCCTTTGAGTAACATGCTATTCATGCTCACCCCTCTGAACTCCTGACTGCTATTCCAGACAAGGCGCACCGGCGTAGTCACTGAGTGGGGGTTTGGTGCGGTTAGGTGACTCACCCACCATACGGCACCATCCCAGCTGTCCATTACGTCCTTGGTGAGTTTAACAGCAGCTCCCCTCTCCACCATCTCGTGAACTTGCCTTGTGTAAGCCTCTTTCCACATGGGGTCTTTCATGAGCCGCTTCTCAGACCTCAGGAACGTTGCTTCCACAGCCTTTCGGTTATTGGGAAGAGAGGCTGGGTTTTCCTTCCAGGGGTACATTGCATCCCAGTGTGGCTGGCTGCTGTGTGTGTCACACTCTCTGAAGGTCAGGCCTGCCCTTATTATCTCCAGCTCCTTCTCGTCAGCCAGGGACATCTCCTTTCCTCCCGGTGGGCACTTTCCACAGCGACACCCTCCGCAGGCAGGGTCATAGGCCGCTCCGATACTGTCCCATCTCAGCCACTCAATGACCTCTTTATTGCACGTTGCTGTTGTTCGAACTTCCACGCTGCTTTCTAGTTCCAAATGGCATCCCGGCCTTCCTACAAAGTGTTCTTCAACTTTGACTGCCACTGTCCTCATGGAGTGTGCGAAGTGCGTATTTGAGTGCCATGTGGTCACCTCCACTTCTTCAAAGAGGTCCGGATGCATACCACTCACGGTCTTGCCTAGGGGACCGTCCCACAACACCAGGTCACCGACCCTTTGCAGCCTTTGAGGAGCTAACCGGCCTTCTCGAGTACTGATCAGTAGATCGATCTCCTCCGGGCGGGCCAGTTCTCCCGGCTCAACTTCAGGAAAAAACTGCTCCAGCCGCTTCGATGTCACCACTCTGTCCACTTTAGCGATGTCTTCCATCCCGTAACAGATCATTTCGTGGAGCTTCAGGGTTCCTCGTGAGGTCCACACTTTTATTGTCACAAGATACCTTTTTGTATTAACTTTCACCTTCAATGTGCCGACACCATACACAACAAGTGAGATCGGTTCACCTGTCAGCCCTAGTCTTTCCGCAGCTTGGTGCTTAATGTAATTGGTGTCAGACGCAAGATCGACCAAGGCGCCAAGGCCGTCTCCTCCCTTTGTCGTGACAGGTACGAGCATCATGAGGACCGGATGTTCCTTCAAGCCGCTCTGTTCTATCAGACTCTCACCGGAACACACTCTCGACATTACCTTGTTAGTACAAGCTCTGCGGACAGCTTGTAACTGGTGGGGAGTCAGTCCCAACTCGGCGAACACAACCTCTTGCTCCTCTGTCGGACCACGAGGTCCCCTCTTTCCTTCCGCTTTGTTTTCCCTCTTAACAGCATCCTCCTTTGTCGGTGCCATAGGGCAGAGGAAATAGTGGTGGTCCACAGGAGTGTCGCCCTTCTTACACTCCTCCTTTCGACAGAGAAACCTTGAGGTGCAGGCACCATCGACCCCATGAACATCCAAGCACTTTGTACATGCTTTTGCCTTTTTCACCTGAGCTTTCTTCTCTGACAGATTGGCCTTCCTGAAAGTCTTACAGCGAAACAATTTTCCTCCGTGTTCTTCACCACACATACACACAGTGCATGGCGACTGCTGGGAGTCTCTTTTGACCGCACTTGCTGTAGTCTTAGTGAACGACTATTTTTCTTTCCATCTGTCACTCGGCTTCTCCCGGTAGCTTGGTCTCTCGGGAGCGTTAGCAGGCCATGGCTTGCTGGGTAGCAACTGCTCCAACCTCACAAGTAACAACTTTTGGTCTTCCAGGAACAGCAAGAGCCTGTCGAAACGGTTTCCTGAGTGGACACTGTTAACAGGGTTTCTTACATACATGAGCCACTCTCTTTTCATGATATCAGGGAGTTTACTCTCTAAAGACCGAATCACCAGCTGGTTCTGTATAGCGTCTACACACCCCAGGTCTGTGAGGTCCAATGCTGCCCTCTCCACTGCTAGGATCAACTCTAACGTCTCCCGTGACTGGTGGTTCCTTACAACAGGTCGTGATTGTAGCTCCACCACGATCTCTTCTGCCGTTTGCGCTTTATCACCATACCGGTTCTCTAATTCCCTGAAGATATCGTTTGCGTCTCTACAACGCAACAGTCTGAGCTCATTTCTCACAGCCTCACCTATACTGTCTAGCAAATGAAGTTTCTTGCATTCCTGTGACCCTGTAGGTTCTGCCTGCGCCTGGATACTCTCCCATTCAGCCTTCCAGCGCCAATAATCCCTCCTGTCCCCGGAAAACTTAGGCAAACTTATGGGTGGGAGCCTTATTTTAGGTCGGGCCCACTGATAGTTGTTACCCCACCCTTTGTGCACACCAGAGCCGCTATATGACCCGCTACTTCCTACAGAGAGCGTGAACTCTGCCCTCTCTACCCCAATGCACAATGCTGAGGGCGTTATTCCACCCCGCAGGCTCAACGTTATGGTGGAGCACACCTGCACAATGCTGAAGGCACTTCCCATGCTGAGATCGAAGGGCGGAGCAGCCCGAACGTTCGACAGTTGTGGCGTGCTGGCGAGGGTCGGAGGTGGAGCAAAACTAACATTAAGTCCACCGTCAGACTGTCGTGACTGCCGGGTGGGCTGTAATGTCTGTTGGGGAGTACTGTCTGTGGCGGCTGTCGCACACCCGCTCGGAGGTTGACTACTGACCTTAGCAACTTGAGCAACGCTGGAAGTGATGTTTGCTCTGTCGCTTGATGTGACATCCCCACTGACTGCGTCATCATCTCCCGTGTCTTCATCCTCCCTCTTCTCACCTCCATCACCGCTGCAATCATCATCGTGTTCTGTACTGTTCCTCCTTACGACCTCATTTTCACGCCGGCATGTCCACTCATCCATCAGTTGCTCCTTGCCCTCTTTCAGTGTTAAAAAGAGCACCCATTTCTCCTTTCCATGCGGCAGATAAACTCTCGAGGTGTACACAGTGTTTCTGAGCTCATGGAGTTTTCTGTCCAGTTTACTGCTTTCGACCCCTTGCTGCGTCCATGGCACTACTTTATCTCTTCCGAATGCCTCAGCCCCGATCAAAAACAGATTTGAACTCCGTTACAAGAGCACCTATATCTGGTGCTGCATACTTGGACCACAGCATTTCCATGACTGTGTTCTCAGCTTCACGGAACTTTTGCTCACTGGCGTCTCTCCTCGCCAGGGCATCTCGCAAATCACCATCGTCGTCAGTTGGGTCTACCTGCCCCTGTGCGTCGATATATTCATTACTGGCATCGAGGAGTTTATCATAATCGTCCTTTAATCTTGCTAACTCTTCTGACAACTCAACTTCACGTAAACGGCCAGCACTAACATCAAGGCGGTTTATTCGTGTTGTAAAGTTTCATTGCGCATTTGAGCGCCTCCGCTTTAGGCTCTCTAGATCTAGCTTGTCTTCCGCCATTTTGTCCTTTCTTACTTACGGTTGTGGAAGTTATTCAGCCCTTTAACAGCCCCGTTAGCTCTTGGCATCGGCTTCTCCGTTGTAGTGGCGTTGTTGACGGGCGCTCCCTTCACAGACTCCGGGTCTCCGGTACCGACACCGGCCCTCAACGATGGCTATTCTCCGCTCGGGGTCCGTGTCCTCTCCGGCACGGCTCCGACAGCGGTTTACAACTGTCCAGATTTTCACTAAACTACCTGCTATTAGTTTAATAAACTCCCCTCTGGAAGGGTTATCCGGACAAGTACGGCGGATACAACTCGAGTCACTTTACGAAGTTTTATTGCGCACACATACACAATAAATTCACCCACTGATTATCCCAAGTATTTCAGCTAAGCTAGCCCGTTGGTAACGTTACTCAGTGACATTTAGTTAGGTTACTTAGTGACACTTAGTTAGGTTGTAAACCTGCAATGCAAACACAAAACCCAAATTAACCAATGAAATTATACACTCGTTCATATTAACATTAATTCCTCATTTAGCCTAGCTTAGCTTATAGTCACTCACCGACAAGGCGTACCAGTCCTGACCATCATTTGAATGAAAACAACAAAAAGGGGGAGGCACCTTGTGGCGAGTCGTGCATATACACACACACAGGTCGAAAACCAAGTATGATAACAAAATAAACCTTAATATAACATGAAAGATATTACAAATTAATTTGAAATAAATCAGGCATATCTTGGTCAGCTATAACCCTGAGGACCCCCTTTTTGACTTTTTTCTCTTGATGGATGCAGCAATACACCACATGGTCTCGTAAGTTTAACATTTTTGTTAAATATTCAGAAAACAAGTTGAAATCCCTGTGGTCACAGCTTTTATGTGTCAACACTGTCTACAAATTAGGGATTATTTCAATCAAGAATTTTGAAATAGAAGTTAGTATTTTAGTTTAGTTTGTAGTGGCAGTCGGCAACTGAGGGAAATCAAAATGGCTACCATGTACTAGACATGATTAGATTGAAAAAACATGTAGTTTCGTCAACTCCGTCAGGCATCAACTCCTTCAGATATTTTGTCTGACGGTGTTGACATGTAAGCTGACAGAGTTGAAAAGTGCTCTAAATACTCAAGTTATTCAAATAATCCTTATACTAAAGTAATGCAAAATAACTGCATAACTTGATTATGATCTAATAACTACATGTTAATTGACTGAAAATATCTAAAATGCCAAATTGCAGCTAAAATGCATGCTTTTATCTGTACCGTAGGCAAACATGGCTAGAAAAAAACTATCAGTTGAAGATCAAAGGAAAAGAAACAGAGAATACCAGAGAAAAAGGAGAGAAAGGTTAAACAGCAACCCAGAGAGCAGAAGGGAGAATTTAGAAAAGGAGAGAGAAAGGTGGAAAGAGAGGGTCCTAAAGAAAACTGTCAAACAAGTAGGACAATTAGGACCAAGAGAAAAGCGTCATCGCAGAAAATATTGGAGGAAAGCACAGAGAAAGTCTAGGAGGTCCAGAGCTATGCAGGAAATAGATACCCCACCAGATAGTCCAGAGCAGAATGAGGAGCCAACTACCAGCAGGCATACTGTTGCAGCCATGAGGGAGAGGAGAAAAACCAGAAAACGGCACTCGAGGGAGGTGAAAGCATTGAAAAAAAAGATTGGGAAATTGACAAAAGAGAGAAACAGGCTAAAAAAACAGAAATGGCGGATAAAGAAAAAGGCTCAAATTGACAAATCAAATGACAAACGAAGTGATAAATTGATAGTAGATTCTCCACGAACAGCAACAGACAGGATGATAGCAGGAAGCCAACTTAGGAACCCTAACATTAGGAAATCTCTTCTTTTCCACAATGTTCTCTGCCGAGAGCTGAAAATGAATAAAACAACGCCTGTGGCACGGAGACATGCCATTGCTAAATCTGGTCACCCACAACTGGCATTATCAGGCAAGGTTTTAAAAAAGTATCGGCTTCTTCATAGGGTTCGCCAGTTTGGTGTTAGCTACAAGTTAATGAATGACAAAAAACAGACAACAAAGAAGGCGGCAACATATCTCCAACGTATCAGCCATACTGTTAAGGAGTTCATTGTAAACTCATCTCGCATGACAACTGATAAGACAGACACCATCACAAGGAACAAGATGAAACATCAACGGATGATTTTAACAGACTCAATGCTGAACCTCCATAGTGACTTTCTCAAGAAGAACCCGAACGTGAAGCTGAGTTACTTCTCCTTCTGTGCTCTGCGGCCCTACTATGTTACAGCACCGAAGGCATCTGACAGAAGTACTTGTCTGTGTCGTCATCATGAAAACGCAGACTTGATGCTTCAGGTTCTAAGGTCATCGGGTGTACTAAAATCAACCAAACTGGAGGATAGTTTTCACTTAGTTTGTTGCACTCCAGCAAATGAGGCCTGCCTTCTTCACAATAGCTTACGGTGCAAAACCAAGCATACAGCTCTGGCTCCAGAAATAAGTGGAATCAGTGTTCACTGGCGGCAGTGGGAGCGAGTTCAAGACCAAACAGCCAGTGGGATCCACTTCAACATGAAACTGAACATGCATAGTGGGAGTCTTTCAGAGTTACTTCATCTGTATGAGGAGAAACTAAGAAGTGAGACAACAACACATGTGTGCCTGGTTCACAATCAGGCAAAAGCATACAGAGATTTGATTAAAACATGCAGTGAGAGCACAGTTGTTTTACATGTTGATTTTTCAGAATCATGGAAGGGTAAATATGCCTCTGAAATTCAGGCTTGCCATTTTGGCCAGAACTTACCTCAGTTAACTCTTCATACTGGAATGTATTACACCAGGGGTGAAAAGGTGGCCTTTTGCTCGGTCTCAGAGTCTAAGAGACAAGATGCTGCAGCAATATGGACTCACATGGATCCTGTCCTCTGAGATTTACGGACTAAATGTCCATCAGTTACTACTGTGCACTTCTGGTCAGATGGCCCCAGTAAGCAGTATAAGAATAAGAAACATTTTTACCTCCTTTCTGAAGTACCACCCACTCTTGGCTTCACCAGAACCACATGGAACTAAATATATCTAAAAAAAATATCTACATAAGATAAAATAGATGCAATTATTTATTTACTTACGTGTCGAGAGAAATTGAAGCAATAGAACTTACCTGCCTGAGGCCCTTTGGAAAAAAGATGATTTATCTGTCTGAACCCCTGGGTTAGAGCATAGCTGGATTATAACAGATATTTCAACCAATCTGTCTGAACCCCTGTGTTAGAGCATAGCTGGATTATAACAGATATTTCAACCAATCTGTCTGAACCCCTGTGTTAGAGCATAGCTGGATTATAACAGATATTTCAACCAATTGAGATTTACAGAAACACTAACCTCATGAGTGCAACTGCTCACTTTTCTTTCAGTGAGCCATTGGAAGGAGTCAGGAAACACATGGGGAGAATTATGGATCCTGTTACACTTTTTACACAATTAACACTATTAAATAGCTTTCTAAGTTAGTCCTCATCTTATTGTGTCCTCAGTTCAGTTAGATATACAGTTTAGTTAAAATACTGTATAGATCACCTATAGAGGACCTCCAGATGGTCTACATTTGTTTTCTCTTTTGAGACCAGGAACATTTTGACCTTTTCATGTGTGCCTTAAATATCCTGTCACCAGGTGTTCTTAAGCTTGACATTCTTTCCCTTGATACTCTCTACCTTTTTCATGTCAAAAGTAGAGAAATATCTTTAATAAGTTTAATTTTCCATTAGTTTGTCAACACCGTCAGTAATGTGTCAACACCGTCAGTTGTGTGTCAACACCGTAAGATGAAGGTTTTTCCTTTTTTAAAAGAAATTCTTTTGGCTTTTGTTCAATTGAGTGTGTTCATATATATACTCCAAATGATCTACATGCATTAGTGTCTTGTTCGTGCAAAGCCACTGATTTTATATGGTTAAAATTAAAAAATGAGTAAACTAAATGAAGATAATTTGAAATGGCTTGTTCCAAAACAATGAAAAATAATATTAAGAGTCTATGCAATGTAAATTTATCACTGAACTTTGCTGAGGCACACCAGTTCTACATGCTTAAAGATGTTTCAGTGTTTTTGAATTGATCAAACTAAAAAAAAAACATTTTTTCATGTGTCAGACGGAGTTGACAATTGTCAAGTTACTAAGTAAAAGTATTTTTTTATGAAAAGTGGTTCAATAAAAAACCTGTTCCCGTTGTATATGTTGTGCATATGACCAATCACTGATTCTTGGGAATTTGGATAAAACAGGTTTTAATTTTGAAAATAAACAGTTAGTTAAATTACAAAATCTAAAGGTATATCATTATAGACCAAGGTCTTAGCTCTTCAGCAATGTACCGGTGCAACCTCCTCATTTTGTATTTTTTTTTTAAAATAGGCGTTTTTCCAATTATTACTTTGCTTTTGTCAACACCGTCAGACACAATAAAAAGCTATTTTGTATTTATTTATTTGGTCTAATATGTATTTAGAGTTTTTAAAATCATTATCTGGTAATGTGTTTAGTACACATATATGCTGTTAAATGTGAATATTCAGTTTTGTTAATTTTCTATACTGTTTCACATGTACTCCTCTAAAAGATCAACATCATACAACGTTTACTTTAAGCCTTAATAGGAAAAATAATGTGTTTTCATTAAACAAACATATTGTTGTATTAAACAAGACTATTACTTTAATAACTCACCAGCACTGAAGAAATATATCGTAAGCATATTCATTTAAAACAAATAAATCTCCCTCTGACGGTGGTGACCTTAGAACTGACGGTGGTGACACTAATCTGACGGTGGTGACAGTGGCCTCATTACAACATATTATTCCAAAATGTATTACACTCAAGTCAATAGATTCTTGCTTAACACATTTATTTAACTATTAGGTCCATAAAGTAACAATCCTGAGAACTGTGATAAACATTTTTCCAGGAATATAAGGTAGGCTTCAATTAAACCAATATCTTTTTTAAAAGTACCCCATCCCCATATCATCAAATATCAAATCATCATAGTAAAATCATTTATCATCATTTAGATGATTTAGTAATAGGCTATCATTAATAAAAGTTCCCCTTAATAATCATCATAAATAAAAAAGAATCATTACCAGTGGCAATAAGATAGAAAGCATCACTGACCTCATATTTAACTGTCAGGCAGTGCCCCCAACTCATAAAATAATATAGATCATATTCTTCTGTAAACTAAACTATAAACTATTTGATGTGAAGAACAGATACATTAATAACTACATGTTATAGTCTCTTTTCCATAAACTGAGATGTTTGAAAATACAGAAATACTACAGAACACATCTGGCACAAAAATAACAATAATTCATTTGTGAACTCCTGTGAGAATTCCCTGACTGTTTTACAGTCACTCCACCTCTCATTTAGCTTTAGGAACTATACATTTTATATGTTTCTCCTCTATGAAGTCCATGACTTCAGCAGAAAGGTTGTATAACTCCCTCGTCCTGCTTGCACGACCTGGTGATGATGGTTCCACAAGTTTGACCAGAATATGGTCATATGGTATGAAGCACTTATCCGCTCCGCCTCCTTTTGGATGGAACTGTGTGTTGGGCCCATGAGGGTGGAGAAACTCCACTTCCACATCTTGATGATGAGCGTCCACAGTGACAGCCTTTGCCAACCACCAATTCTGGTCATAAATGACCGCAAGCCAATCTCCGCAATGAACTACATCAGCAGATAGATCTGTCACAGTCCCCTCAGGACCACTCTTGGTCAGTGGTTCTTGCTCCATTTCCTCCTGCTCACTTTCCCCCCATTCCATTTCCTCCATCAACATGGCCAAAGGACCTTTTCTCTTTCGCATTGGTACAGGACCATCATCCTCAACCTGTACCCTGGATGTGTTGTCGGTCAGCTGGAATAGTGTTGGGCTGAAACACTCACACATCTGTGGCTCAGTGCAGAAACAGGACAGTGATCTGCAATGGATCTCAGAGTTTCGGTGTGTTGGTGTGACCTGATGGAGTTTCCTTGTTCCAGGTACAGGTTTTAGTGGTTGAGAAAGGAGTGCATCGTATGGCTGCACGTCAGCTTCAGCAATTAAGTAGAGCTTAGTGCTGCAAAGACTTCTGCCAACCATCTCATGAAAGAAATTCCCATTGACAATGTCATGCCCCCGCAGTATAAGGCTGTCTGCAGTCCGTTTCACAGTTCCTCCAATGCCGTCTGGGGCTCCCTTCCCATGTGAGGTGGGGAAGAAGTTCCAGGTTTGTCTCTTGAAACCTAGAGTTGGAGGGACACTGCAGAGGAGAGAAAAGTTCTTTTTGTTTTTGTACTGCTTGCTGGGGCCATCTGACCAAAAGTGAATGGTGTCAACCTTTGGAAACTTTAAACGAACATCTTTTAGGACTGGTTCCATGTGAGCCCAAATGGCAGACGCATCTTGTCGCTTTGATTCTGATACTGTGCAAAAGCCTGTTTTCTGTTCTTTTGTGTAGTACATGCCAGTGTGCAGGTTGAGCTGTGGGAGGTTCTGACCAAAATGGCATGACTGTACCTCAGAACTATACTTGCATTTCCATGCCTCAGAAAAGTCCACATGCACAATTACTGTGCTCTCATTGCACTTCTCAATCATGCTCCTGTACTCTCTGGTCTGGTTCTGAACTGAGCAGACGTGTGCTGTTGTTTCTGTCTTCAGTTTGTCTTCATAAAGTTGGATAAGCTCTCCCAGCGTGCCATTGTGCATCACAAGTCTTGTGTTGAAGTGGAGCCCATCTGCTGTCTGATCTTTAACTCTTTCCCATTGCTGCCATTCAACATTGGTCTGGTCTTGCTGTTGTGTGGGAAGAGTATGTTTGTGGAGACACCGGGTGCAGGAGCGCAGAAGACATGCCTCACTTATCTGTGAACAGCAGACAAGTTCAAAACTATCCTCCAGTTTCCTAGAATTGACAACACCATTTTCTCTTAGGACTTCAAGCATCAGCTTAGCATTTTCATGGAACTGACATTGGCATGTCTTACGATCCGATGGTCTTGGTGCTGTGACATAGAATGGACGTAAGGCACAGAAGGATGAATAGCTGAGCTTCACTCCTGGTTCCTTCTTGGTGAACTCCTTGTGGAGGTTCAATACTGTATCCGTCAAGATCATTCTCTGATGCTTTATTTTTTTGCGTGATTGTGTCCTGTTTGTCAGTTGTCATTCGTGCTGCATTATGGAAGAAATCCTGAACCTTCTGAGTAATTGTTTGAATGTATGCAGGTTTTTTGTCAGTAAGCCTCCTCTGCCGCAGTGTGTTATATGTTACGCCGAATTGCCTTGTCTGGTGAATTAGTCGATATTTTTTCAGAACCTTGCCTGACAGAGTCAAGTTATTTTTCTTGTGGGCAGACTTGTTTTGTTTCAATTCATGAATGAGTGCGTTGTGGAACAGAAGAGTTTTCTTGATGGCAGGGTTTTTGAGTTGGCTTCCCCGCAGCAGCTGCTCTGTTTTTTTTCTTGGTGATTCTTGTGTTTTTTTATTCTTAGCTTGTTCTCGTACCCAACGCTTTCTAATTTTGTTCCTATCCTTTGTTACCTCCTGAAGTTTATTTCTCATAGCTTTCAGCTCTCTAGAGTATCTTGCTCTTGTTTTCTTTCTTTCCCTTTCTCCTGCTATAGCCTGCCTACACCGAGCTGGCTCGTGTATGGCCTGATCCACTGGACTGTCTGGGGGAGTTTCTGGGTGATCTGAGCCCTTTCTCTTACGTTCTCTTGATACTTGTTGTCTACGTTTCCAAGCCTTTCTCTGACTTCTCTTTTCCCTTTCATTCAATTCATTGATATTTTTGAGCTTCCCTTCCACAACCCTCTTCTTCCATCTTTGCCTTTCCGTTCTGAGGTATTCATCCTTTAACTCTGCCTCACTGTGTATTTTTTCTCTCCGCTTCTTCTGATATTCCCTGTTTCTTCTCCTTCTCTCCTCAACTGATAGCTGCTGTCTAGCCATAACTTCCTAAAATACAAAGTCAAAGTTGAGAGTAATGACTATGAAATTGTAGGGAATTACAGTGCATGTTAGATTTGGTTAAATGTTGTCATGCCATGACATAGTAGTCATTGGAGGTGCATAGCCTACAAGGGGAATTGTATACTATATGCTATGTAGGTAGGTAGTAGGTGCACTATGTGCACCCTAAATGATGTAAGCAAAATAAACATGGCATAATAGTGAATTGAGAGAGATGGAAGGCACACTTCATCCCCTAGGGTCGGACAATAGGCTGACGGTATAGTTCATCAATTGTACTAGCATGCAGTGTAGGCTTGTATGGAAGAAATATTGGTGGTATTACAGAAATAATGGAAGTAATGAAACATTACAGGTCATATTGGTATTTATTGTGATCAACAATTATATTCTAGCCTCCTTTGAGGACCATTTGGGGGATTTTGTCACCACCGTCAGACTATATGTCACCACCATCAGACAGAAAATCTGACGGTGGTGACAAAAACCTACTCTTTCACATGATATGCCTGAGTTGTTCACATTAGCCATCTTGTTTACCCTCTATTGCTAGCTATCTCAGACCCCTTCTTGAAAAGTATACATTCATGTCATAATCTAATATAATATTATTCATAAAAAAGAAACGGTGGTGACATGTTATGGTTGTGACAGAGCAGTGTCAAAAAATATGAACAAGTTTAAGAGAAAATGATAAACTTACAGGAGCTTGGGTGAGCATGCAGTAGAGGTCAAGGTTTGACAATGGGGGTCCTCAGAAATGTAGTTGACCTTGTAGTTGCCAGATTTTATTGCTTTATATAAATATCTGACGGTGGTGACGAATATGTGGGACACATTTTGAGCTACCACAAAATAATAGTAAATATTGTTCTAAACTCACTGTTTGTAGTTTTTTATAGATATTACAATGTACTCTTTCATGTGGTAAAGATATTATTCAATTCAATTATTACTTTGATTTTTTTTAATCAAGTTGAAATTATTATCTCCTATCCGAGGACAACTGATTTTGTAGGCAATGCGCCAGCATACAATCTTTAAATTAATACAAATTAAATACAAACCTATGAAAGAACCTTACAAATGTGCAAAGGGCCCCCTGATTATAACCTTGATTCTTTCTATTCATGAAAATTTTATTAATTTTCAACAGAATTAGCACCTTTCCTAGTGGGACATGTTTTTGCCAAAGTTTCAAGAATCAGTGCAATAAAACCTTGAAACCTTGATATTGTGGTGACCTCCAGAGGTTAAATGTTGCCCTTTAATAGTTTTTGAGAAGGTGATTAAAGTATTACACATTGCGTCTTTAATAGTAGTAGTAGTAATGTTATTTAAAATACCCCTGAATTGTCATACCCCTCTTTAAATGTTAACAGTGATGGTCTATAGCTAGAGAGTCATACCTCCAGTGCGTTGGTCATCTCCACCCTCTGCTCTTCCAGTCTGCTCTGCAGCTCCATCTGCTGGTTCAGGAGGTCCAGCCCGGCCTGAGCAGCCTGATGGACCTGCTCATCCCGCTCCCTCAGCTGGCTCCTCAGACGCTGGTTCTCCTCTTCTGCTGCCATCTGGAAAAAGTGGGAAAATCTCAAAATCAATGAAAATGTGCATTCACGTTGTTTGCCAGGAAAAACGGACCAATGTGTTACTGACCAATCAGAGCTCAGTGCACAAACTTAGAGAAAGTCTTGTATCCAAACTTGGAATATCAAGTTTAGCTTTTTCTTTTACCTGCAACCCCCGGCAGCATGAAACCAACTTAGGAAATTAAAAAGAGATATGAAAGCAAATCAAAACAGGTCGAATTTTTTACTTTTATGGATTATAATCACTCGCATGCAGCGCACATTAAAGTACCAGGAGCAAAGTGACAAGGCAATGCAATGTGTGGCACATATTTACTATTTATAGGTTTGTGTTTGAGTTAAATTAAAGTTCATTTTTATTGTATTCTATAAACTACTGACAACATTTCTCTGTATTGGAATTCCAGACTCTGGAATGGCTGGCATAGGCCTACATGTAGAGCAGGGGTGTCCAAACTACGGCGGGGTGGGCTAAATGCGGCCCTTTGTCCATTTTGAATTGGCCCTCAGGAAATTCGATAAGTATAATCGAATATGGTTTCCGGCTGACGCATCATAGCACATGCAGCGTGCAAATGTACTTTTTTTTTTTTTTTTTATGAAAAATGTGTCGACTAATGGGGGGCAGCTCCATTATTCACATAACAGGCTTGAAATATACCCTTCATATTTCTCCTTATTATAAGCAATCTGAGGTTTCAGTTGGCTAGTAAGTAGTAAGGCTGCCAACAAAATAAAAATAACTGCCGATGGTTCAGCAGATGTTTTTGACTGATAATTGGCAAAATTTCATAAAAAAGGATCTATATATTGCCTTCCACATTCTGTATGAGTCCCTTCTATGTCAGAAATGATGCTACATAACTTTCACAGGTCATTTTTTTTGCTGTTAGATGGGATATGTGCAAATAAATGTAAGAAAACGCATTAAAACGTGATAATAAAGGTTAAAAAAAAAAAAACATAAATCAGAATCAGAAAACAACACGTTAATAAAGGTTTGAAATAAACATAGTTCCAATTGGCAGTGGTTGCCAAGCAACGGCTGTAAAGCTCCGGTGGGCGGGGCTTAGCGATCGCTCGGTGCTTTGATCTATGTGACGTTATTTTGGCTTTGAAGTTCAGAATGACGTCAGCATATTTTTCTGCAAAGGGAGCAGTTCCTCCCTGTCAGTCAGTCTTCTGGTTCTTACCTACAGATCAGTTTGTTCAATTTAGTACTCCACACAGCATTGCAAATAATCCACATTAGTCTTTGAATATCAGGACATTTAAATATAATCCACATTATTTTAGACATTGTTAGATATTTCACAATAATCCACATCCTTTTTAAATATCTAGATATTTAAAAATCATCATAACATTATTGTTTAAATAGCTGGTTAGTGCATTAATACAGTTATAATGACCATGAGCAAACAACAGGGAGAAATGCCAGATCTCAGAGTGACTCTGTTCCTTATTATTGAGCCCTTTATTAAAGGGATGACAGCAGATCAGTGGCTTCTGTTAAGATCAGGCACACCTGATGACGCCACCTTAATCGTAGTGGCAGATCTTGTACTGGAGATTGTGACGTCCCTAACTAAGGCCATTTTGTCTGTTCTTATGGGCATGAAGAGGTCCGTCTCTGAGGAGAGCATCAGGTCCAGTCTGGGGGACGCGCTCTCCCAGAGTTTTTCCCAAGCTCTGGACGTTCAGAGCCAGATCGAGAACGACAGCTTGGAGCTTTTAACAGCTGTCATTAGCAAAGAGGTGACAGAGAGCGTGAACTCTGCCCTCTCTACCCCAATGCACAATGCTGAGGGCGTTGTTCCCCCCCGCAGGCTCAACGTTATGGTGGAGCACACCTGCACAATGCTGAAGGCATTTTCAGGGAAAATTAGAATTGGGAGATGCCGCCGTAGAACACGTGTTAGGAGATTGGGTCTCGTCCCCGTGGAGGAACCATTGGTGGATAAAAAGGAGTCCAGATCTGCGTCACCGCTCTCAGTGATTTCCTTCCTACTAGGAAGCCAGGGGCAGAGTTCCTCAGGGGACTCAGTCATTGACATCCGGAACCAAAAATCCGTGGAAGAAATCCTTGACCAGGAGGTGAGAAAAATCACCGATCCCGTCCTGGAAGATTTGCATGATGAGGTTTTTGAACTGCTGCAAGAGGAGAGCCATCTGGAGATCGCGAACACCGCGGAGGACATCGCAGTCCTTCTGACCGAGAATGAGGAGAATTTGGAGGAGACAGATGTTGACAAGTCTACCGGTCAACAGAACCAGAAGAGCAAATGCAAGCGGGGCATAAATCTGAAGGTCAAGAACTGCTTGGCAAAGCGTTTTGCCAAGGCTTGGATTCATCGCATGGTGGTGAAGCTCAAAAACAAATTCCACTCAGACCCCAAAGCGGAAACTAAGAAGTCCATGATCTCACTGATGAAAAGTGTAGGCGTTCTTCTCGAAACTGAGGGAGGTGAACAGGGGGGAAAAGAAATTAGTATCTCTAAAAGGTTCAAGGACAGCTCCAGTGTCAAGCACGTAGTGTTTACTCAGGCACTAATCGACATGTTGTACAGACATGTAGCTAGTGGTATGTCACAGAGTGATTTCCCGCAGCCTGCTAGGCACTCGTCTGTCGGGACGTTGGCCATTCCTCAGGCGCATGCCGCCATGCACGCGGAAATCCGCAATCAGTCGTGGCGTTTTGTGTCACTGATGAGCTGGTTTGTGAACACTCAGGTCGGCACCCAGAGTCAAAGGGTCCAACAGGCCATCATGGGGCCTTACGCTCCGTTTCAGTCAGAGGCCTTGGTTAAGAGGGTCGAGGCTTTGGAGCCAGCCTCGGTTTGTAAGGAGACAACTGCCAATCGTTTGAAGGACGACGTAAACAGAAAGCGGGATTTGAATAGAGTCTTTGTTCAGATTTTTGTGGAGAAGCTCGTGACACGAGCCTTCAAGAAATCTAAAGTGACCCACACTCTTGTGGACCTCGGGGGCATCATTCAGAGCCTCTTTGATAGCATTTGGGCTGCAGTGGAGGGCTTGGACTTTAAAACCACCCCAACAACCTTCGCTGACCTTGACAAGACTGTTTACCAGCTCTTGTGCAAGAATGAGGGCTCTCCAGATATGGTCCTGGCCCTTTTGGCTTTAAAGGACCCACGAACTGGAGGTTTTATTGCCTGGTCCGTCAAAAATCACCTGCTAGAACCTCCTCAAATGTGTTGCCCCATCTGCAGATTATTTAGGTCTGTTGGAAAAGTCATCTCCAACATCTGCAGGAGCGTTCAGTAAGTGAACTGTGACGCAGGGTTTCTCCAGGTTTTCCCGCATTTTAGCATTTAACTGCAAACGATGAAAAACTGTAGCGGGTGGCATCGGGGGGGGGGGGGGGGGGGGGTTGCTCCATTTAATTACAAATAACTGTTACATTTCTTAGAGTTATGGATAAATACATTAGAGACAAAAGTGTCAAGGACGAAATTAAGAAATCAGGAACATTTGATGTAGAATTGAAATGCCACACCAGATAATTGAGAACATTAATGCTATGTATTAACTAACATGTATTAAATATAAACATCCTAAAGCAGATCCAAAAATAAATTATGAAATAATAATCTGCTCATCTCTATGTATTTTATTTCTTTATGGTTATGACGAATGTCACACGTTTCTAAAGTCTCCTGTTCACTGTGCGCAACTTATAATTGACAATAAAATTTAAAGATCGCAAGTAGACTTAAAAGCAGATCTATATAGTGACTTCCACATAGATTTGATGTCCTACGCATGTATGCGCTTAATGATGCATCATCATTCACGGTCATCTATTTTTCATCTGTAATGAGACTTGAATTTAAATGTAAGAAAAGGACAGAGGCGTGATAACTAGACTTTAAATCATTTACTTTTCCGAAACAAGTAAGTACGGTGGACAACTGACATCTAGAAAACAAAACGATTAATTGGAAGGTAATAAACATAGTATACAATTGGCGTGGGAACATGCGGGTTAAAGCTTCGGTGGTCTGGATTTCCACGAATCAGGGGTTGCTGATCAATTGTGGACTTATTGCCTGAAGATAATCGACAGACGTCAGCATATTTTCCTCTAAGGAAAGTTATGACTCTGTCAGTGCATTCTGGATTTTACTAACTGGGATCGTTTCGTTAATGTAGGTTGAGCATGTACACAGCACTTGTCAAAAACCAACTTAGTCTTGGAATATATGAGTCATGTCTAAATGCAAATCCACTTATTTTGCAAGTTGTTATATTTAACTAAACATCCCTTGTTTAAAATGGCTAGAGTCATGATCTTAAAGACAGGTCTCAAACAGAGTGAAGGAAATAAATATATTTAAGGTCGGACTAATCTATTAAGACCAGTTGATGCAAAGCAAACGCTGGCGAAATGCCAGTGATTCAGAGTGAGTGTTTAAGCAGCTTTAGTTAATGTGGACGTGCAGGGATCTGACCTGGATACGAATCAGCACGCGTTGGTCACTTATCTTTTGAGACTCAGTCTTCACTGAGTAATGTCAACGTCCATAACCTTAGGTCCATTTGTCAATTGTCTGTTATGGGTCAGCTTTGAAGCAGGTCCGTCTTCGAAAAGCATTTTAGGCATTGGGGGGAAGAGCTTTCGATTTTTGAAACCTACAGTTAGATCAAGTAATATAGCGAATCGGCAATTCAGACCTTTGACATTGGGCTTTTAAAAGCTGTTCATTTACACACAACGTGACAGAGAGTGTTCCTGCCTTTGCAAGCTGCAAGCGCCTTTTGCTTGAGGCCGATGTGTTTATTCCCCGCAAGATCACCGTTAAATGCGTGACAACTGTGCCCCATCTGCAAGTTATTAGGAATTGATTGGAAGTGCTCCTAACATTGAGGGGCGATAGTGAACTGTACCGGAGGGCTTTCTCCAGGATTACAGCATTTTGCGCAGTCTGCAATGATGATACTGTAGAGGGGGCCAGGAGTTCAGGGGGGGGGTCTTGCTCCATTAATTACAAAATCCGTGACAATAGAGTTTGGACAAGGAATTAGAAAAAACGTGTCCAGCCTGGGAAAATTTAAGAATCAGACTGTTTTGAATTGACTGCACAGCAGATAATTGAGACATTAATGCTGTATAACAACAGGAATAATCTAAACGACCAAAGCAGACAGAAATTTGAAGAAATGATGACAAGCTACCTAGTATTTTATTTCTTATGGTAAATGCGAATGTCGCTAACTATGGTCAAGTACTCCTGTTGGCCAACTTATTAATTGAATAAATATGTGGTATGAATAAAAACAATACTACTCAGACCCTAATTAGGGAACATTAAACAGGACGAATGCTAATGAAACTATGGCGTTTTAAATTAGGAGAGTAAACAGGGTGAAAAGAAATAGTAATCTCTATAATTTATGGACATCTGTATTCAAAGTTTTGTTAAAGGCATCAATCGATGACGTTTAAATCTGATAGTTGTATTACAGAGTTTCCATTCGCTGTTGGTGCGCTGTGGAACGTTTGGCATTCTCAGCGAGCACAATCATTCTAAGTCCGCAAAAATCAGTTTGAAGCTTCTTGGAGTCAAGT
Source organism: Eleginops maclovinus (assembly GCF_036324505.1). Lineage (NCBI taxonomy): Eukaryota > Metazoa > Chordata > Actinopteri > Perciformes > Eleginopidae > Eleginops > Eleginops maclovinus. Next base: position 25,598,111 of record NC_086371.1, read on the forward strand.
GTGGGTTTATTAGGTCCTGGTCTCGGGTCAAAATTCACGCCAATTCAAAGTTTGGATGTGATAAAAAAGGGGTTACATCTCATTGCCACACAAATAACACAGATGTCTCCACGCTATTTTCCTTCTAAGAAAAATTAATGACCTCTACTTTCATTGAATTATGGGTATTTTATTTAAATGTGTAGCATCTGTCTTCCCCGGGTGTTAATTTGACCCGGTGGTGAAATGGGCAATAGCAGCAGCGGCTCTTGTTTCAATGGAAACACACTCTACATTTCTAATAGAACTATATGATATGTGCTAATGCTGCATCCACGCTGACTTGTTGCTAGGAGATGCTATTATTGTTGAGTCCTCTCGTGGTGTCAAACATGGCTGTGAGTGCAAGCAGCTCCTCAAAGGACACTGGCTGCCTCACAACACAAACACTAAATAAATCTGAATCATTTTGTGATCCGCTGAATCTAATAAGATCCAGTTGCCATGCAAAGTAAACGCTCTGGCCGCTCCAGCTGGATTCCAAAGAGTGGAAGTGGTGAGCAGAGCTCTTGCTAGTGAAGTGCTTTGATCGACAAGCTGGATTTTCTTATCTTTGAAGATAAGAAAATTCAGCTTGTCATTTATTTTATAGAGATTTCACTGTTTAACTGATGTAATTTATAAATATTCATAACCATTCTCGGTCCAACATTTGTACACAATTAGTCTCTTACTCTATCAAAATCCTATGAAACAGGAGTCTTCTAAAATTATTATTACATTTGAGCTGTTTCAAAGGAGATATACATGTAATGAATCATAAAACAGCATATAACTATAGTTAATAAGGATAAATGATATATAGCAAATGTCAGTCAGATCTGCTTGTACCTTAGCCTACATGTGCAGTGATTTTAAAAAACTGTTCATGTACACATTCACACTGACAGGGTTGTTGTTCCTGCACTTTGCAGCTGCAACCGTGTCGACTTTTGGTCTGCATTGTGTGCTTAACCTCTTTATATGTATATTTAATATTATAGTGTGTATCATGTGAAACCTGTAGTAATGCTGACAGCACACTTATCCATGTTTGTGATTGGTCAAATGCTGCTAACTCCACCCGTTGTTCGTGAACGCACTCATTTAGACATTACTGAGTTAGTAATGCTGAAGCAGAAATGCAGTTATCACACATTTTATGTGGCATTGTGTAGCAGCCACACGTTGTTGTGCATTCGTTTCTCCACGTTGAATATCGTAACGTTGGAGAGTAACGTCACCTGTACATTTTCAAAATGGAGTTCGCTACAGCCTCGAGTGAAGTGATATTTAAATAACTTTAAAACATCACTTCCATTGACCAACTGCTTGATAGACAGCAAATGCGGAATAGAGCATACAACGTTAACGTAACGTCTTTAAACGTTACCAGTTGACCAAAATACACAACAATGGCGTCTGAACTAGCTAGCTACATCCACAGACCTTTTTTCATCACACAAAACTCCGAAAATGTGCATTAGTCTTGGGTCTAGGGTACTTTAGATTGCATTTACTGAGATTGTGTTAACAGTGGCATACAATAAACACTTTCTTACGATAATAACAAATGTAGCTACCTTGATTGTGATCAGTGGTCTGTTGTAGGTTACGCTGTCAAGCCGCCACAGTTTGAATCCGACTCCCATTAACTATCGCGAGACAACACGATAGCTTGCCTCTGATAGTTGTTTCTGATTGGCCAGACTCATGTGAAGGTAACGATACATTCATTCATGGTGAAGACAGAGATGGATAGTAGAATCTGTGTTATAGAGCATCTTTTGTTTGATGGTCGGGCTTCAACCATGGATGTAAAATACCGTAAACAAAGCACTAGGCATTCAGAGCATTTCCATTGACAATTTTGACAAAAAACATGACGTATATAGATGCTTCCAAGTGTTCTGTTTTCGTTATTTTGAGCCAATAAATAATGGTTTGCTAAAACACATTTAGGCTACTTGCATTTTGTACTTACTTTGCATTACGAAAACAGTACAGATAAAAGGAACCATTGTACATATCAACATAGCAGTGTTACCTTCTACACAGCAGTATATTTGGCAACATGCTGAATATACACTTTATTTACTGGTAAGAATTGTGTTTATGGACCTGGACCAGGACTTCTGCTTCACCATTTTACCAGCATGTAGCTTCTACATATCTGTATCTTTACCAACTGCAATACAGGTATTGTTTTCTCTGTGTGTGTGTGTGTGTGTGTGTGTGTGTGTGTGTGTGTGTGTGTGTGTGTGTGTGTGTGTGTGTGTGTGTGTGTGTGTGTGTGTGTGTGTGTGTGTGTGTGTGTGTGTGTGTGTGTGTGTGGACATAAATTGATACGTTAAACTTCACAACCACGCAAGATGCAGCCCCTAAACATTAGAGATGCGTGGAAGAGATTAAAATGAAGGATGTGGGGGTCACACTAAAACAAGGATATTCATATGGGACACAACTTGTTTACATGGCTTTATTTTAATTAAACTTTCAATACATTTCATGTTTAACACACCAAATGTCAATATAGTTCACATCAGATTCATACATGGTTTTGCAGTTAAATGAACATCAGTGTATCCTTTCATTAAATTGACTCAGAGAATAATGTCAAACAAACAAATAGTGTTAATATTGTCATCTGTGTGGAATCATTGTTTTAGAACATCCAACACAATGTTGCTTTGTTCTCATATTTACAGGAACGTATGTGTGTTCTCGTCAAGCTGCGGCGATGGAGGCCTCGTCCAGCTGTCGGCCCTGAGGCTGAGGGAAAAAGGATACGTTTTTAACAGCAGACAATGACTGCTTACTGAGTGGGGCGGATTGGTTTGTGTGAGTGCGTTACCTTGACAAAGATGCGCTGGGGCAGGAAGCGTCTCAGAGAGTGTGTGTTGGCAGTCAGGCAGCGGGGCAGGCTGATGTTAAGCTGTGGTAGTGTTTGGTAACCAGCCATCAGGGGGTAATAGTTATAGAGCATCTGCTGCTCCGAGCCAGGGAGGATACGCAGACGCACCTGCACACACAAAAAACAGTCCCCGGAAAATTAGTCAGCATTTTAACACCACAGGGGGGTTATACAATGAGGCGAGTTCAACAGAAAAAAACACAGGATTTCTCTGACTGAGCTAAACCTCCTGATCAGAGATAACAGGTATCGACTGTCTTTCTGAATCTAGGCTTCAGGCTTCATGCGCGGTCACATTAAAAGTGCCGTTTGGTGCGTCATTTGTCTCATGACTCGCATTACAGTGATCAATCGCCGTCTATTTCCCCCTTATAAGCATAAATAAAATTAAAAAACGGCATAAGCCCACCTGTTACTTCAAATAAGAAAATCAATTAGGAAGAAACTTACTAATCATGTAACTTCAGGACTAATATATTTAATGCAACACTTGATGCAATCTGTGCCCCTCTGTGCATTGCAGCTCTTACTTCTTGATGCTGCAGATTTCAACCATAGATATTTAAAATTGCATTTAGGTCTGTGATAAATAAAATGCAGTTTTGGCCAAATTAAATCAAAGTAAAACGAAATGTATTGATTTAATTTGATCTGTGATACATACCAATAGACCTATCGTTTTTTTAATCTGCTATGTATTAGCTTCAGGACACCAGCAGTGTACAATGGACCTTAGCAAATATGGATTGGTGGTGAAATTATGGTTTTAAGGAATTCTACAACATTCCACCTGCATTAAATGTGATACTGATGAATAATATCTGATAGTTTTTCTTAGATAGCTGCGGAGAATAAAAAGGGGTGTGTTGGATACAGTCTGTCCTGCTGTAACTGCACGGCTGTGTTATGTGGCATAAATGGAGTCCTCCATAAATTTACATACCGGTATATAACTTATTCCCTCATTTAAGAATATTAACCTCTCATAAATTGACTATACATACACTATTTAAAAGGAACTAGTTAGAGAAAAGCCTTTTTTTGCTTATTTCAAGCCTAATCTCCAAACATAACCTGGTCCGGAGCAGGTCATCTAGCTCGCTAATAGTCTAATCTGGCTTCGTATTACTCACCTCAGGTTCTCTCTCTTGAAGTCAATATTTTTTAATGTGTTTTTAGTAAGGTGCCTGAAATAATGTCCAAAAATCTGAAGAGATTTTCACGTCTGGTTCTACAAAATAAAACAAGTCAGTAGATACCTGTTAGCTTTTTACTTCTGGAGATTGCATTTATGCTTCAAAAATCCTAAAGGTCAGTGATCCCCAGTGTTTCGTTTAATAATAATGTATAACTACAATAAAAAGATATCTAAAATGAACAAAAAAAAACACCACTTGTTTTCCGAGTACGGCACTTAATATAACCATCAATTAAAAAATGAACCCTTCTGTCATGGAATTTACCTGAAATGAGTTTGTTTGGAACTGTTGTTGTTGTTGTTGTGGTTTGCTGATCTCCTCTAAATACGTTGGCAGTGTTTCTAACTCTTTCATTGTGATTCCTGAGACATAAGCCTCAACACAGGTCTCTCTGCAATGGTTTGTTGAGTAAACCAAAGTGAGCAGGACTAAAAGGCTTTTCTTTAGTTCATTTAAGTGACCATGGATATATTCAGGGCACCTATGTATCAGTTTGACCCGGCTGATAGGAATGCGGCATTACTAGCCTATCAGTATGTAAGCGTGAGCCCCGCTGTACCTGTTTGAGTCCGGAGAACATGAAGGCATCGGACGGCTCCACAGCCATCTCCACCTCCTGCACCAGGGCCGTTCTGTTCTCGATGTGGTAGCGCACGGACAGGGACTCTCTGACTCGCCCAAAGGATGGTAAATCTGAAACGAAACCAAGACATTTAGTGCCAACATACAACACAACTGACCGTTACAAATATATTCCATCAGAAAAAGAAATGATTGAAGAATTAGGACGAAATTAAAAATGTGTGACAAATAGGAGTTCTAAGATCAGAGACATTGAAGGGTCTATGAACTGCATTCAGGGCATTGATAGCAGCAAACAACTCTGTGCTGTTAACGGATATAGTGGAGTTATGTGTAAGTATGACTGTACTGTACTGTTAGAAGCCATTGTTGTTTTTATTGGCGCAGTGGCACAGGCTTACGTCATCTTCTTCATCAGCATCCTTGGTATCTGTTGTTCACTGAGTTGATTCTCCCCCCATCCCTCTTGATGTTTCTTGGCATCTCGGTTTATCTCTTGTTTTATAAAAGCTTATTAATGTTTTATACAGTGTTCACAACCTAATTAATAAAGGAATTACAAACTATTCGTAACCGCTTTATAAGGGTAGTCTTATTGTAAAGTGGTACCGACATTTCCGTTGAGAAGACTGCGGTCATTTACGACAACATTACCCTATCAAAATTCACACACTACACAAATTAGTACAAGGTGTTGGAAATGGTAGTTCTGTAACAGACATTCAGTGGCTGAATTGATCAACAGCTCTGTGTTTCAAATGTTAAAGCTGTTAGCACAGTTAGCTTGTAGTGGCTGGCTCAGCTGTCACCATGTTGAGGCAACCCCTCAATCCCAGCTTTGCTCTGAATTTAGTATTTAGCTCCTTTAACCATCGCTTTGAACAGCTAATAGTATATGCTGTCTGTTCTGACTGGACTGACCAGCGTGGATGTAGAGAGGGACCGTCTCCAGGATGACGTGAGGCAGAGTGACAGTGGTTTGGATGAGTGGACTGTCCGCACCGGAGGACTTCCTGTATAAACAAACAGAGTTAGAAGCTGAACACACACCTGTTTAAAGGCACTGATAACATGTGTGTCTGTTTACCTTCTCCAGGATATGAGGTACTGTCCTGTAGCCACAGTGTTGCTGCTGTTCATTGGGGGAACCCGGAGACAGAAACACTCACTGGCACACTCGTCAGTCTGCAGAACAACTAATCACACACACAATATGTCAGTCATCAGCTTTTTTATGCACAGCTATGACTGCAAAGGTAAGAAGGTGCCAGGTACCTTCCTGCAGCTGTGACTGAAGCTGCGGTGTGTTTGTGGTCATGGTGAGCAGCTGCAGGGAGGAAGAGGCCAGCAGCAGAGGCCAGGGGGACGTAGACAGGATGTCTGTCATCAACAGGAAGGGGATGTCCACTGCCAAGCGGTCCAGTTGCTCAAACTGCAAACACATGGGTAATAACCAGTGTTGGGCAAGTTACTTCCAAAATGTAATACAGTACATATAACTTATTACTGTCTTTTTAAAGTAATAAGTTACATTACATTATTACTGTCTCTGAACTGTAATGCGTTACACTACTTTTGCATTACTTTGAGTTACTTTCACCAAAATAACCTCTAAAGTTTGGCTTTAAATGCTGAAATGTAGTTTATTGCAGCTCATTAATTAAAGCTATCTATGGCAATATGCTGACATTAAATTCATGCTCCGTTTAAGTGTGCTGAATAATATGTGATACCGGTAACATTACGTCTCTGTGTGTTATTAATAACATGTTAGTGGAGCCTCTGCACGGCCCTGTGACCTGCTGCATATGAACGAGTCTCTATTCAACGTTAACTCACCTTGTCATTGGTGTGTTAACGGGGATTTGGCTGACAAGCTTTCTAAAAGCTGGCGATTCCACAGAGGACAGAGGCTGCAGATCTTCAACACTCTGCCACGAGTCTCTTAACTTCTCGGGGTTCAGCAGCAGACCCAGAGAAAGTTACCTTCTGTTGCTTTGGCCTGCGCGCACTGCTGTGTTTCTCTGTTCTTTTATCCGAGCCTGCAGCTCTCCATTGTGAGCCTGCAGCTCTGCATTGCAAGCCTGCAGCTCTGCATTGTGAGCCTGCAGCTCTGCATTGTGAGCCTGCAGCTCTGCATTGTGAATCTGTTTCTGCAGCCCTCTTAACCAATAGTAAACAGGCTTACTGAGTTACTATTCTACCTGCACAATTATTTCTCTGGTGTCAGAATGTCTCGCGATGTTTGTGATTTCTTAGAAACTAAACACCACATCATTTCGGGTTAAAATGTGTTGTAACTGCGTTACTGAGAATTGTAACAGGTATTATATTACCCACGTTTCAGAAGTAATGCGTTATATTACTGCGTTACAGCAAAAAGTAATACCTTACTTTAAGTCCGTTACTTTTGTAACTTGTTACACCCAACACTGGTAATAACAAGAAGTCAGTCACTGAGAACAGCATGGAGTGGATGTAGGAAGTAGGAACTTATATAGCTAAAGTAGCAGCTACAGACCTTGGTGGACATAAACTTAGCAGACACCTCAAATGGGACAACCGTCTCTATGGTAACTGTGTCATCCTGAAAGAAAACAACAGAGGAAAAAGTCATATAGAATTCAAAGATGAAAGAGACCACTGTGCAAACTGTCAGCTGTGAGGAAGGTCTTTACTTTGTGGCATTTGCAGACAATCTGACGTCCTTCCACTGTGGTATCAATGCTGTAGGCAACATGGAAGAGGAAGACCCTTGATCCAGTTGACACACACTTCACATGTACGCATATCTCCAACTGAAAAAGCACATTTGGCATAGACACTGGAATGAGTGCTGTGGATTAGCTGGAGGCAGCTGTGTGTATGAGGACATTGCAGAAAGTGTCTAATCCAACAGGAATGTTTTAGAATGCGTGCGTACCTTTTGGCCTGGATTCAGATCTCCCAGAGGCAGGTCCGGCAGCAGGGCAGGTGCACTGTCATCACACACCTTTGAGCCGTCCAGTGTCACATGTGTGGTCTGACCCAGAGTGGCCTCCTGACCTAGATGCACCAATCAACACAAAACCAGAAAAAATAAACACTGATGTTATGTGAAATAAAATGTTACTTCAACACGTAATGACATAAGTATGAGTATATGAGATTGACATGAGGAGATCGATAGCAATGTCATGATAGGGTGTTTAGTCTTTAGTAGCCTAGCTTAGCATGGATAGTGAAAGCATGCACTAGCTTGACTCAGCAAAAAAAGATTAAATACCAAAACCTCTAAAGTAGGGTTGTCCAAACTGTTTGCACTGAGGGCCACATACAGAAAAACATACTAAGGGCTGGGCCCCTCACTAAAGGTGAGGTATATTGCCTTATAGATTAAGTTATAAGTTAGCGAAGTGACTCAAATGTACATCAATTATTCTTAATACTTGAATATGCTTTAAGAAGCAAACAGCCTCCATCACAGCTCTCCATAGGGTTTCATTTACTTAGTTGGCAGTCTTACAACTGAAGCCTCAGATTGCTTAGTGGAAAAATGAAGGGCATATTTTAAGCTTGTTATGTAAATAACTTATTGTTTTTGTTTTTAATCAACTAAGATTTTTTGGACCATTTTTCAACTTTAAACAACAGAAGTTATGTAAAAATAAAACTACTGTGTAATATATGTTTACATATATATTTAAGAAGTAGAATATACAGATAAACAAGCAGAAGTTTCAGGTGGGGGCCATATTCTATTACACTTATAGAATCTGCTGAGGGCCGATTACAAATGGACAACGGGCCGCATTTGGCCCCTGGGCCGTAGTTTGGACCCCCCTGCTCTAAAGCCTCGAAAGGTTCTCTTTTGATTCATCCATGCACAAACTGATTTTTAAGAGAAATATGTGTGCTATGGCGAGATTTTGGTGTAGTAACACGTGTATCAGCGCACCTGGTTTGAGGCCAGCTGTCAGTTTGACATCCTTTGCCACGCCCTCCTCCTGTGATTGGACAGTGAGGTTGATGCAGTACATTTCATTGGTGAGGGCAGGAGGCTGGTGGCTCAGCTGAACAGAGATCTTTGGCACCCTGGAGATGACCCTGAGCGACACACAGGAACAAATGTGTCACATTTCAGCTGTTACCGTAGAAACTGGAGTATGGTGGAGAGCTGAACCACAACTCACATGGTGCTGGGCTGCATGGTCAGGCTGTCCCAGTCCAGCTCCTGCCGAGCCTCCACACCACGGCCCCATCGCCGTGACGACCTGCTAGCCAGCAAGGCTTCGTGGGTAGAGGCCACATCTCCCCCCGCCCCTCTCCAGCTCAGAAACACACAGCGGCCACTGTCACTGCCCAGCATCACTTCAATACCTGTCATCTGAACACACACACACACACACACACACACCATCACGGACAAACTCTCTCCACCCCTTTCTCAAAAACACACACACAAACATGCGCCTCACCTCAATCTTCTTGCCGACGTCTTCAGTCTTTGCTACGAAGCTGAAGTTGTAGCATTGGGTCTTCCCAGGCTCCAGGCTCATACTCTCCTTCCCTGCAGACTCCACCACGCACCACTGGTTGTACTCCTATACACACAAGCAAAAAAGAAGAGTATTAAAAAAACTTTTACTGGTTTTAATTCCCAGGAAAGGATGTGAAATTGTATTGGTCCAGGTGAAATGTGATCTCTTCCCACTTCATAAAGCTGCATTTATTGTATATCTACCAACAAATGTGGTTTACTTTACGCTCCAATTTGAACTCTTATGATGAAAGTGTTCAGCAGGAACCTTTCTAACTTTGAGAGTGTGTGGTGGGGGTCATCTCCATTATGGAACAATAATCACCTCTTAACGGGGGCAAACCCTTTACCAACAAAGCTTGAGAGGATAAAGGTTTGAAAACTCTTGAGGATATTAATGGGCAAAATTGTATTCTTGACTTTCAAAATCTGGTCTCTGAATATAATATTGATCAGCATTCTCTCTTCTTTACTTAACAACAAGATAAAGGTACTTTATCAATCCCAAACTGGGAAATGTTTGCGTTGCAGCAGCATGGAACAAAACAAGGCATTGCACATAATTAGAAATTAAACGAGTAGAAATAAACAATTCTAAAAATAGAAACATCTCAAAATAGAAATAGAACTAAACCAGCATTAGAGAGTAAAGAAAAATAAGATCTGCCTGTTCAGCCTATAGGGTTCCATGGAGGTCAGATTTGAAAGAGCATCTTATTCTGAGTCGAGTGCAGAGTGCTCCCAAACAAGGGTTGGAAGACGCACTCAATTTAATTTGAAACTTAAAGTAGTAAAAGTAAAAGTAGCAATACTATATTTTAAACGCATTCAAAATTGTATTTAAGTACAAGTACATCTGCATCAAAATATACTTTAAAGTACCAAGAGTAAAAGTACTCCTCATGCGTAATGTCCCATTTCAGAATTATACATTGACTGACTTACTGGGTTATTATTATGATTATTGAGGTGTTTTTATCCCAGCTGGTAAAAGCAGAGCTAATTTGAATAACTGCTGCATATCTTAGCCTATAAATATATTACAAAGTAGATGTATCAATTGATTTATATTAGGATTTAGCTAAAATTATAAACCTAAAAAGTAACTTGTTAAAAAAAGAATCAGTCAAATAAAAGTAATAGAGTAAAACATACTATATTGGCTCCTAACATGTAGTGGAGTAGAAGTATAAAGTAGCATAATCTGAGAATACTCAGGTAAAGTACCTCAAAATTGTACTTATAAGTATAGTATTTGAGTAAATGACTTGTTAAAATCTGCCACTGTCCCAAATAAATAGTGTAATTTATTTATAACAATCTTAACTCTCAGAAATGTGTGCCTACATCAGCCATGAAAGCATGGGATAGGGAAATATCCAGTTTGGGACAAGAATTGGATTGGGATGCATGTGGGTTAAAGTTAAAGCTGCTTCAAAAAACTATCGGTAACATACAGCTCTAGAAATAATCAAGAGACCATGTTTCTTAAATCTCAATCTCTACATGTATGGCAGCCATTCCAGTGTCTGTTGAATTCCAACATTAAGAAATGTTGTCAGTCATTTATAGAATACAATAAAATACTTAACTCAAAAACATACCTATAAATATTTAAACCAGAGAAAATGATAATGCTGCAGTGGTCTCTTAATTCTTTCCGGGGCTGTATGTCTGAAATATTGTCATAGAACACATCTAACACCGGTAATTAGACATTGAATGGGATTGGTACCTCACCCTTATTGTTCATTTTGGGTGTAGTGTAGAGAAATAGGATAAATCCAAAATGTTTTTGTGTTTTTGTATGGTATTCTGTTGTAATTTGTAGGTTCATGGTGTTGCAATCATCATCATTTCTGATTTAAAAAAAAGCTGCATTTAACTTTCATTTTTACTGTGCTAACCCAAAAATCCTCTTAATTAATTGCTGGATATGTGAGATGGAACCCAGCAGCTGTACCTATTATTAGATTCAACAGAACTAAAGGTTATTTGTAGGTTCTTTCTGTGTGATACCCTGCAACTTGCTGTAATAAAACTCCTTTGTCTGAGAGCGTACCTGGTTACTGAGGCTGATGGACAGCTTGTTGAAGGACACAGGATGGGGACAGTCGGCCCGGAGGAACACCTGCAGCTGGACAGGCTGGTCCACGTGGAAACTGGGAGACTGGAACCTGGCCTTACACTGGACTGGAGTCAGGAGGAGAGGGAAAACATCCTCTTAGCACAATAATTTACAGCAGCATTTGGAAAGAAAAGATATTGCAGTACTTGTTGGGAATGTGTGCAACACTAAACACGGTTTTAGGAGATTTATTATCAGCCTCACGCAATTGTTTGCGGTTTTTATTCCATTATATTATCTTAAACCCAATATCGTTGTGTCAACAGTTCCTTTCAGTGGCTGGTTGAGTGTACTCACTGAATGGGATGTAGTCCTGCACTTCTATATTTAATTCATTGGATCCGGCCAAGGCCATGCGGTCGCTCCACAGAGAGCGGGCTGCAGTGACGGAGGAGGGGTCACACTCCGGCTCCGCCTCAGGGACCTCATTCTGGAAACACAAAGACTAGGATCAACACGTGCTCCTGCTGTGTGGCCCAGTGGACCGGTGCTACGAGTGTGTAGCCACACTGTGTGTCTCCATGTATTCTGCAGAGCATCCATTCTCAATTGATTTTTATCCTAAGCAGAGCAAGAAATAAACTCCTTTAAATAAAGACGAGTCATTTCCATGGCTCCACAGATCCTATCAATCGTATTGGCGTTGTCTGGCTTTATACCTCCTTAACCTCGCACACTAGAGACTGTCTTAACTCTTTATGTTCTTTTTTAGAGATATGTAAACAGTTTAAGGCTTGAATCCTTAGACCGATTGGTAGGAAATAGCTTAAACAATTCATTCACAGTGACAATTTAGATGGACAATAAATTGCAAGAGGGTTTAACTTGATGTTCCTGTCACAGCTAACTTCATGATCCAATGAGACAACTCTCCAGTTGAGCTCTCCTACTCACCTTCAGGACTTTGATGAGGTTCTTCTCAATCCTCAACTTCTGCTCCTCCTTCAAGGTGGAAGCTAGAAGAGAGAATAACCATTACCTCTTCTACCTCATATTATAACCATGGTTCAGGTCCTCTTCAGATTCAAAACGCTTATTATTGTTCATGAAATTTACATAAAATGGAAATTTGAAGACAACCTTTACCATACACTGTACAACACACAGTTCCAACAAAACTAAATAAAAAATGATTTTGAAATAACAGCTCATAAGAGATATCAAGTGTTCTGATATTCTCTGAGTGACTATTTGGGGTAGCCTGTTACCACCCTGAAGTGAAATGAGTCTTTGATTATGGACAGTTTTTAATGTATTCTTATCTAAAACAGACGGACCTTACATCAGAATGTCGTGTTACTTCTGAAGTGGCTTTCTCTGATGGCCGTTTATCAACACCAATTGAAATGAGTCACCCAGTGGATTCTTGTTGTTCTTGAATAAATTCAGTTTTTTTAATTGAGATTCCAATTTTTCAGAAAAACCCGGTAAACCAAAGAAATATCATGATAAATCACTGTTGTAGAAAGAGACATTTGATTGTGATCAACACACATCGCTAAATGTTCTACTTTCCGGCCAAAAACAGGTGAGTTTAGAAAAGCCTAGCTCCATGGCAGCAGAGGGGAACATGTCTTACCCCTCCCCAGCAGCTCCATGCAGTATATGATGTAGTCTTTCACACTGGCCATCAGATAGGCACAGCGCAGCGCCGTGGTCAGTATGGCGCTCAGGAGGGCCCACCAGCGCTCTGTGCGGTAGTCACACATCACATAGTCCAACAGCCTGCAACACACACACACACACACACACACACACACACACACACACACACACACACACACACACACACACACACACACACACACACACACACACACACACACACACACACACACACACACACACACACACACACACACACACACACACAGGTTAAGGAAACAATCTACCTCGTGTTGTTTGCAAAATGCCCATGACCATCCACACTCTATCTTCTGATAGGCTTACCTAAATGTAAAAAGTCTGCATTTTTCTCTCTATGACTAACTGTGCAGTGTGCATGCATGGCTACACGTCAGCTGTAGTATCACTGTGAGGTCTTACTTGAGGGATTTGGTGTAGTCTTTAGCATGGTAGTATTCCTCTCCCATCTGCACCACTACAAGAGAAACAGACTTAAGGTTAAAACACAGCCAGGGTAACCATTCAATTCATTCAATGATTCAAAAAGGATGCCTTGATGAGCTCACAACTGCTTCAATGATAATGCCTGGAGGCATTGAAGGAGCTCCCATGATACTCACTGAGGTGACTCTTCATTCGAGGGCACTTGTACTTCTTAAACTGGGCGACAGCATTACTGAGGAGTGCTATAATCAGCTCCTAGTGGGCAGAGACATGGAGGAGCATGTTTTAATACAGCAGGAGCACATTTTAAATATAGGCTGTTATGACAAAGATACAATTTCTGACAGCAGGGGTGTGTCTTTCTGAAGAGGAGGAGCTGTCTGCACTCTAGATGCTGAAAACAGCTTCTCTAAATTGAAAACCTTGCTACTGCAATATTTTTTAGCAAAATAACACACACACACACACACACACACACACACACACACACACACACACACACACACACACACACACACACACACACACACACACACACACACACACACACACACACACACACACACACACACACACACACACACACACACACACACACACACACACACACACCTTAAGGCATGAAGGATAGGGAAGCAGTGAGCTACATTCTGGCCAGAGCTGTGTGTTCAGTGAGTGTGTGTTCTTACAGAGTGTGGTACATCTCTCTCTTTAATCTGCAGGACCAGAATCCCCGTCTTCTCCTTCTCTGCATCTGGAGGATCAATACCTGAAATACAAAAAAGCAGGAACCATTAGCCATGAAATCCTAACACAGTGTGTCTGGTGTGTGTGTGTGTGTGTGTGTGTGTGTGTGTGTGTGTGTGTGTGTGTGTGTGTGTGAGTGAGTGAGTGAGTGAGTGAGTGAGTGAGTGAGTGAGTGAGTGAGTGAGTGAGTGAGTGAGTGAGTGAGTGAGTGAGTGCATACTCTGGTGTCCCTGTCTCCATGGTCTCTGTCCGTAGAAGTCCAGTCCCCCAGCCTGGGTTTCTGCTGGTTCAGGGGTGGGAAGACTCGCTGCAGACTAAAAAACAGATTCAAGATTTAAAAGATAGAAGATTCTAAAACGTTATTGTCATAAGCACAATCGTTTTGTAATGAAAATCTTAAATCCTAGCCTCCCGCAACCCGACATGAATATAAACAAGACATAACATAACATACATCGTGCAAGAATAAAATGCAAGATAATCAAACAACCAATCAAATTGCAATAACTGCCTTTTCTAGTACTTAAATAGGAACTTCTTTTTCTGTCCCTCCCCACATGTTCAGCATTATGAATGTGTATCTCTGACAGCTGCATCAGGGATCAACCCTCAGGTGGGGAGTAGCAGTGGCTGCATCACCTGACAGAGCTGCTGGGCCAGCTGCTTCCGGTCCTGGCTGTAACAGGCAGCCTGCTGGTAGTAGAAGCCGGGGTTCTGGGTCTGGATGGCTGTCAGACCCAGCTTTATGGCTTCATCAAAGAGCTCGCCGAACGACTGGAACCTGTGAGCACGCAAAGAGGAAGAAACAGACGGGGTTAGGGGTGAAGACATATGGTCATATGTACAAAAATCAGTTCCCAGATCAGATGTTTCACTTCACTAAAAGTACCAATACCAAATTGTACAAAAACTTTTACAGGTCCATTTCCTACAATCAAAATCTAAGTAAAAGTACAGAAGTTTAGCCATCAAAATAAACCAAGGTATCAAGGTAAAAGTACTCCTTATGTGTGATAACCCATTTCAGAATCATATTAAATGACTGGATAACGATCACTAGTGCATTGACAAGTTGCTCACAGCGGGGAAATGGGGAGCTAATGTTAATTACTTTACATCATGCTGCTGGATGTCAATTATTACTTATCAATTGATTTATATTTGGCATTAGCAAATAATCTAAACCTGTAAACTAACTAAAGTTGTAGAGTAATTGTAGTAGAGAAAGTGTAATATTGGCTAATAGTAAAAGAGGTAGCCTAAAATCAGAATACTCAAAGTTAAACGTAAGTTAGGTACTTGAGTACATGTACTTTATTACATTCCACTACCGTTAGTTTCAGGTACAAAATGACTCCACTGACAGACACCTTCTCATACACCTCAACAATGTTTATAACTCCTGCTTTATTGTTGTTAAAATAAGTTTGACAAAGATTTGTTTCAATGCAGCGAGGTAGATAATGTTCGTTTTGTATGCCCCTTGTAGCATTTTGGGATTACTTTTAGCAATGCAAGGTGCTTTACAAATAAAATGTATTATTATTATTAATATACAACCTATTTACAATATTTTTTGTTTCTATAATTTCTCATAAATCTTGATAATGCATTTTGTGTGTTGTTTGAGCATAAGTTGAATGTAACCTGCAGTTCTGACATTGACCACAGGATGGGGCATTCATCTGAGAGCGCATATAGGTAATCACCAGGTGATCGGAGTCAGGTCTGTGGGACGGGAAAGCAAACCGTTTTTGGCCGTGTTGAGGCAGAGTCGTGGAGTCGAATGGAACCGTGTGTTTAAGTGTTTGTATCAGAGCGTGACTGGCATGCATATGTTGTTTGCTGAATGGAAACAGATGAATAACGGAGATATATTCACAATGGTGAATGTGTGAAACTATAAATAAAAGGATAGAGAGACTCCAAAGATATACGACTCATTGGACATTGTTTTATAGTCCAGAACACGTGTCTGTTCTCCCATTCACATCCCTCAGTGGCTTAATGGCCTCCTATTATGCCATATTTGAACAATATATTGTAGGTTTCATATCTATACAAAACTTGTCTCTGAAGTGTTTTGCTCAAAATACCAAACAGATCCCCCATTGTACTATGCCTCATCCCCCTCTATTTCAGCCCTGTTCCTCAAGTGCTGATTCTGTGACTGTAGCTTTAAATGAACTAGCTGCTGCTGGCCACGCCCCTTTGGAGCTGCTGCTGGCCACGCCCCTTTGGAGCTGCTGCTGGCCACGCCCCTTTGGAACTGGTGCTGGCCACGCCCCTTTGCAGCATCATGATCTCTCCTCTGTAGAGAGTTTTCTACCGGGAGAAACTCAGCTAAACGCTGCCGTGATTAAACGCCATATTATGTTCCAAACCACATCCAGCATTATCTCTGAAACAGTATGGAGCTCAAACGCTTCTCTCTCGGTTTACCACAAGGACAGGACCTTTATATTACACACAGTCTCTTCAGTGGGCGGTGGTGGCTAAGTGGTTAGGGGCTTGGCGTGGGAACTAGAAGGTCACCAGATCAAGTCCCCGAAAGACCAAGTGCAGGTGTCTCTGAGCAAGGCATCGTTCCCTACACTAGGATGGGTCAAATGCAGAATTCTCGAATTTCCGACGGGGATAAAGTAGATCTTACAGTACAGCGTTATCCATGCTAATGTGAACACAGACCATAATACTTCCAAAACACAGTAGTTTCAGCTCACCGACTGTATATGGGACGTTGCCAGTCATTTTCATTATTACTTCATAAGGAAAGCAAATCTGGATCAGCTCATTTGTAGGAGAAGAGAGAGGGTTGTAATTCCCTGACACTTTGTGAGTCTCCTTACACACCGGGGACACAATTTATGTATAAAAGATAGCAAAAAATGCATTTTGCATAATAGGGGACCTTTAAAAGTCTCTACAGATGTATAGAGCAGTATGTGTTCTCACTGTTTGGACATCCATGCGGAGTGCTCGAAGGCCAGCTCAGCGCTGCCGATCTTCTTCTTGCACAGGTCGATGTGCTTCCTGAACTGAGCGATGGCATCCAGAGGAGTGTTGTGCTGGAAACACAGACGGCAGATCTGAAGAGAGAAAAGAATGGTGATTAACGCTCAGTAACTAAGGAACTGGTTTAAGCTGACTCCTTAACTGTTCCAATCATCAGTCACTAAGCCCCCAACATGAATCACATTCTTTGAGTCAAATCAGTGCATTTTATTTTAAGCAGTAAAGAGTATTTTCATACAGACGGTCACAAATGTACCTTATAGTTGATGAATCCAGCCATAGTTTTGATCTCCAACATGTTAGTCTCGTGGGCCCTGAGCTCATGAACCAGACTGTATGCAGTCCTGTAGTACCTACACACACACACACACACACACACACACACACACACACACACACACACACACACACACACACACACACACACACACACACACACACACACACACACACACACACACACACACACACACACACACACACACACACACACACACACACACACACACACACACACACACACACACACACAGTTTTAGGATATTTAAACTGTGCCACATTGACAGGGGTCTGCTTCTTGACTCGCACGTTAAAACTGTCCGAATAAAACTGTGCAGGTGCTGATTTCTTTGGCTGATTTATTTACTTCTTCCATAAAATTAAACAGTGTACCGTGAGGTCAAAGACTGTACCGATTCCCTGTTCCGTGCTGAAGACAATTTCGCCCGAGGCTCAGTCCAATCCCTTCCTTATATAACAGCTGATCGGTCACAATAAATCCAAACGATTCTCAGAATATTTAATTTATTACAAATTCATAAATCAAAAGAATATATTAACACCTGAATTAGAAATGTAGAACATATTACATTTATAATAAACACAAAAAATGTCTCTAACTCCTATCAGGAACTGATTGTAACAAACACCAGAGAAGAGGCCATTATTCATTTATAGGCTCAGACTCACTTGAGAGCATTCTGGGTGTCCTGTTTCAGCTCACTGAAGAAGGCGATTTTGAACTGGTGCCTGACAAACAGCAGCTGGGAACATCAAGAGGGGGAGAAAAGAGAATAAAGGACAAAGTGAGGAGCAGCATTTCAGAGTTTATGTATTTCATTCATCCCAGGCAGCTCACAGTGTGGTGTGTGATGACGTGTATTTGTGGTCCGACCCAGAAGTTAGCATCGGAAGGTCTCTCTTGACTAAAAGCAATGGGATTTTTCCATTGGATTTTGGAATATTTCAGAAAATCAGCTCTGTGGCAGACTCATGCTTATAATTCTTACAATTATAGTGTTCATCAGGATAGTCTCCACATATTAAAACCACTTTTATGAGGCTAATATTTGGCGTGATGGCGTAGTAGCCTTAAAGTACACTTGTTAGCAGCCAGCGTATTTTATGACACGTAGAAGCTTCGGAAATGATGCATTATAATAAAAGCTTTATTTTTATACCACTTTTCATGCATCAGGTGCAGCGCAGAGTGCTTTAACAACGCACGCATCACAATTTAAAACAGTTTTACACTTTAAGAGACACATCAGTCAAAATGTGATAAAAAATCTAATCTGAATGAAATGTTGATCCCTCTCTGTAAAACAAAATCAATAAATAGTATAAAATATAAATACCTATGAAATTAATTAATTTAATTAATTGGATTGAATTAGTGGATAAAAGCAACTTCACCCAATTTGTTTGTGGGTCTTTAGGGATATTTAAAAAAACCAGGTGAAGAGGAACACCGGGCTCTCGCAGGGACATAACATGATGAAAATAATGGTGGGATATGTGAATGCAGAACCATTAAGAGCTTTATAAACCAGTAAAATAATTTTATAATCAATTCTAAAAGACACTGGGAGCCAATTCAATGCAGATAAAACAGGATTAATGTGCTCTCTTTTTCTGTTTCTTGTTAAAAGCCTGGCAGCTGGGGCAAAAAAAAGGTGAAATGTCCTTATCTTGTGTTAACCACAGACCTTAATTCAAGCAGCTTACTATAAAAATATTTTTTAAACAGTTGACTTAGAGCAGGGGTAACCAGCTGTCGTAAAATGCTAAACCATTTCCAGGTTTTTGGACCCATTCCTGCACCACTCACTCTGTGCTCACATAGAGACTGCAGTTATATTTGTTGTCGTGGGGTGGTGTGTGTGTGTGTGTGTGTGTGTGTGTGTGTGTGTGTGTGTGTGTGTGTGTGTGTGTGTGTGTGTGTGCGGGTGTGTTAACCTGATGCGTGGTCTTGTTGAGGAACTCTTTATGGGATTTGACTCGGCGGATCTCAGTGTAGTAGTATGTCTGAGCGTGTTCATAGAAAGCATTCTCCAACCTGCAGAATTACAGGGAAGATTAAAATGAACAAACATAAAACATCTGGAAGAAAAGGGGTATGTTTTTGATTTGCTGCACCTGTTAGATATGCCTGTGATCAAGTTCAGTGTGTGAAGACTGCACCACATTAAAAAGGACGGTTGGTATCACAATAATAATAAGAATGCATTGTGGAGAGCCATTTGGATGATTTCTCGTACATTAAAAAATATGTATCTATGTGTACAAAAAGATGTATCCATGTAGGATTAGAGAATTAGTAACTACCTTATAATGTAGCCCACTAAGTGGTCGGTGTGTGGCAGCACGAAGAGACTCTTGCCGGACAGATCGCAGGCGTTACAAAGAGTCGCTGCTCTCTCTGACGCCACCAGGTCCTCTCCTGTGTGGAAGATACAGGATGTTTGGAAACAGAAAGCAGATTTGAGTTAAAAAGAAGACGTCATGTTGCTGTGCAGGCTGTGGCTCAGGAAGTAGCGTGGTGAGTGGTTCAACCCCCGGCTCCTGTGGTCAATATGTGACCGTGGGCAAGACTGAACAGCAAGAAGCTCCCAAAGGCATGTCTAGCAGTGTGTGGGTGAATGCTTCGAGTGGTCACAAACATATACGAGTGGTCTATAAATATAGCAGAGAAAAGCAGTCATTAACAAATAGCTGCCTAAAGTTTAATCAGTTATTATTGTATAATTCACAAGAGTTTTACTGAGTTTTAAGATGACTAAAAGAACTGATCAAATTATTTGGGTTTTTTCAGTACACAATGAAGCCTTGTTAATTAAATGTAGTAGATAATTGTGTACTGCTTCAGCCAGAAAAGAAATGCGGAGAAATACAATATTTCCCATACCATTGCCTTGAAAAAACAAAGCAAGATATTACACCCTTAATTTAATTACAGCTCAGAGTGAGTTTATGCTGTTGTGCTAGTTTCTCTCCTCTCTTTTTCTCTTCTTTCCCTTTCTACCTCTCCTGTGTACTCTACTAGCAGAGCTCTCGTTGCCAATATTAGCTGCTGTTTTTCATGTTTCAGAAGAATGGCCATTCAGGCTGGAAATGAGGTTGTCCTGATGGGAGAAGCAGTGAGTTGAACCAGGTAAGAGAAGAAGAGCTGAGGATAAGAGCTTGAGCAGAGATCTTTACCTGGAGGGAGAGGAGTTTTCTTCTGGATCAGAACCACAGCCACCTTGGTGTTCCTGCCCTGAAGGCTGGTCCTAAAGACAACACAGATGAATGCAGATGAATGTGCTGCAGTTATGTTTCTGCCAGGGGTTTAAAGAGATTATCTGCAGGATAGTATCCATTCCTAATGCTTTTGATTTTTATTCCAAGTTTGACAGCTCTCACAAGTCATAGAATACTAAAAATTGAATTACCAATAACACCTTTTCTATAACAAACATATACTGTTCAACTACCTCACAATCTCCACTTTAGTGGCACATTCAGATTGTTTCTCTTTCCACGTTGGGTCGTCCCAGTCCAGTTCATAGAACAGAACAACCAGAGCTGGCACCAGGTTCAGATGTTTGTTCATCCATCCTGTTTTCAGGATGCCTTTAGGGATGTACCACTCATAGGACGTCCGCTACACAGGCAGAGAAGAACTGTTTAGAGGTACATGCCGCACAGCAGACTGCAGCATCTCACATGAACGCTTCACAACTGTTATTTGTTTTGTTTTTTCACATCTTAATTAAAGCTGAAAGACCTGACACAAAAATAATCTCCAACAATTTTGATAGTAAATTAATCATTTAAGTATTTTTCCGTGCCAAAATGACTCGTGACTATGGAAATGTGATGCTTTTCTCGGTTTTATAATCATATTAAAGTGTTTTGACAAAACAAGACATTAAATATATCCCTTTCGACTTGTTTGCATTTTCAACAATGGAAATATTTAGATAAAGATACAGTGATTTGCAAGTATGCAAATGAATGTCATAGGTTCAGTTTGTTGGGATATTTTATCGTCTTTTTTAGTAGATGGACTACAGAATCAAAACCATGTCTATGGCCCAGTAAGTTTACACATACAATTAATTGGGTTTTTTGTATAACGATCCAAACAAAAACACAGCGAGTGGAATTTGTTTGTGAAATAAGAACAAACGTAACTCTCCATCTACTGCTCACCTTAGTGCGACATTTGGGGTACTCATGGTCTCCTGGGAGGACTTTGAAAGAGATAGGAACTCTGTCAGCTCGCCGGTTGGCGCAGAAGGCATCCCAAATGGCCCGGTGCACGGCGTTATACACCACATCCAGACCGGTTAGAGCTACGAAGGCCATGGGACGACAACATAGCTCTGGAGGAAGCTCCCACTGGGAACCTGCCATTATGAAGGGTTATCAATGGATCCACCTAGGGACAAAACAATATTATTGTAAGTAAACATATTGTATGAGAAAACATAGCTACAGCATGGTTCATACATTTTGAGGGCTAACAAGGTGTTATTACATATCATTTCACTTATTTCTTGTTCTTGTCAATTGCAAACAGCTCCTCCAACAATGCAACATACAGAAAACATACTACGACTATATTATTTTTAACCAAATAAAATAGAGGGGTAAAATGATCAAAAGGGGAATTTCAAAACAAAATCCTCACTGAAGCACCAACATGAACAGCAGAGCCTTACTGCATATCACCCTGCAGGTCACAAGACGTAAAGCTTAGCCCTACCTGAGCACAGCTGAGCTAAAAGCTAAGTAGCTGCTAATAGTGACAGGTTAATTGTTTACATCCTGTTTAACCCCCGCCCACTTTGGTTTACAAATTATATGACACAGACAGTTAAATAAGCGTATCAAAACGAGAGTGAGACATATTTTTGTGTTGGTATAGTAAATACAGAAACCGTTAAGCCGAAAGCGGAAGTGAAATATCCCGAGTCGGCTAAAGCTACTAGCCTTAATAAAAAGGATACATCAAACAACATGACGTTACCTCAGGTGCATTACTTCAAATGACTGGTAATGGAGCTAGGTACAGCTAGCTTGGTTGAGTTAGCTAGTTGCACTTCTTACGCTGTTGTGATGTGCTGTTGTTCAGAGTTAACGCTAGCAGGAGATGTTAGCTGTGGGCGAGGTTAAAGTGTAAATAGCACGTTAAGCTTCAGACCTCCTGGCCTAGTTTCAGCCAGGTCCCAGTGCTGGGCAACGTCCGACAGATATGTTATCACCGATTTTTCAAACTACACAGAAGCAAAAAATAATAGTTAGCCCAACTAGGAGCTTTTGATGAAGCAACAACAACTAGCTTGTTAGCTACCGGTGACGGACCTTTAATAACACTTCCGGGTTTGCTTTTCAAAATAAAGCGCTACATGCCAAACTTCATTATTTGGAGATGACAGTCCTTACACTATATGTTAACAAGTAAGGCAGTGAAAAACTAACACAAATAATAATAATAATAATCATAATAATAATAATAATAATAATGATGACCCTAATAATGATAATGCAAAATATTGCTCCAGCTCGACACCTTGAAAAATACAAATCAATCTAAACCAGAAATACTTAGAGAATATAATACCAATACAAAATAAAAAATACATAGGCTACATATAAAGCTTTATAAGTGAACATGTGGATATTGTACTACGATATAATACAACTATGTATAAATATGTATATTGCAATGTTTGTGTAATTTAGGTTTGATAACGTTAATGCTAAAATTAGATGTGTTTAATGTTTACCATTTATTTATATTTAATTATTATGACAGACTATTGCAGAGTTTTGATGATTGCACAAGTTATTTTGAGTGTAGTCTGTATTTCACAGTTAAGTGTGGGTTTATGGCTGCAATGGGGGAAAGTCCAATGGCCGTTCTGTTGAGAGTTCGATTCTCTGAGGGAGGAGTAAAACAGTTTGACGGCCCCAGACAGGAATGACTTCCTGTGGGGCTCTGTGCTGCAGCTCTGTGGATGAGACTTGCACTGAATTGTTTGAGCAGCACGTCATGGAAGACATTTCCCAAGATGACATGTACCTTGGACAGCGCTTGAAAAGGTGAAGATGAGATGTGCTGAAAAGATATGATCATAAATAAAGCTTCAGCTTCAGCAAGATACAGCAACTCAGGTTCTACAAGTTTGATACTTTATTGAACGTGTGCAGGTTTATTTTCATGCAACACTCCATGCATCATATATCCATCCCCTGTTTCTCACTGGTAGAGCTCAATTTTCCAGCCGTTTCAGAGGAACAAAGTTGCATCCCAATCATACCAAAAAAAATTGTAGCCTACCTCGCTGCATTAGGCCTAACCATTTTAAAAAACAACATTTTTTTAAAAGTATTCGACCACTGTATGAAGTCTGATTTTCGTATTCTCTTAAAGTTTTAAGTATGTTGCTCTTAAAGTTTGCCATTTGTATTGAATTCAAGCTATTTCTTTATATTGATCTTGTGTTTTATATAAAATTGTGATTTTTAAAATGTTAAGGCTTTACATTCAGCTTAATGGTTTTTTTTTTTGTGCCTCTTCCTTCACTTTTTATCATTTGTTATCTATTATGTTTGCATTTTTAAAAAATTATTATTATGCAAAGCCCATGAAATTGAAAAACATTCCATTTATCTCGATAATTCACTTACAAATGTTTTGTGTTCTGGGTATAGTTTGGATGGGTGGAGGGAATAAAGGAGGGAATAAAACAGCACACATGAAGCTGCGTGGAGCTCTGCTGACTCTGTGCATAAACAAAAGTTACATTTAGGTTTGCAGCATAAGTGTCCGATGGAGCAGACCGACAGATGCCCTGCAGCTTCCTGTCCTCCTGCCCTGCTCAGCAGCACAGCCGCAGCTCCTGCAGAGGACATGATCAGGCTGCAGCATGGGACAGCATCCGAGGAGTGGGTGGTGCCCCTGCCTGTTTGAAGGTGAGTCTAAGGCTGGATCTCTCTGTTTGGAGCCCTCATAGGTAGTAGTTGTCTTAATATACTGTCTGATTAGGTATTTAACCTTGAGGATTTAGATAAGGTCTCACTGTGTGCGTCCTTTTGGCTGGTCACGGTTCTATAGATGTAGATGACCATGTGGTTTTACTGTAATTGGACAGGGTGGGGAGGATGATGCAGTGAATCATCGTTACTGTAGGTGATGGTAAACTATTCGGTGGAACATATCCCGTCCTATGTCCTGCATGAAAAGTGACAAGCCAATCTCCATTGTAAAAATATGGCACTTCGAGGTTTCTACCTTTTAGGGGGGCACACTTAAACAAATACTAAACCCAAGATTTGTTCAGAAATGAATAGAAGCGACAGGTAAATTCGGCTCTATGTAATCCAATAATATCCATTTATATCAACGTTAAAGTTTCGAAATGTTTTGCATGTTATTCCTCCGTCGAAACACTCTGCGCCGCACTTGCCAATGGCGAACTGCGTAATACCTTGTTAAAGGTAAGGTCAATTACACTTGGAAATAATGGGAATTGGCTTTTGTCTGAGACGATTTGAAGAGCAGCACTATATGATTTAATACAAGATTTCATATACCTTTGTTTAACCTTGGTAGCTGCCGAACGCAAAGCCTCTCTATATTGAATCTTTATCGAATGACGTCTGGTAAGAGCACCTCGACTCAACTATAGTGTAGTAGAGTGGAGTGGCTGCTGTAGGACCGAAGGTAGAGGACTGGATAACTTCCATTAACTGTGGAGAGGCCTGTCTGTAGTGCTGAGAACATGGACATAATAGCATGTTCTGGAATGTAGAGGAGTAGGCTTCAGTCGGAGGGAAGAGAGCTCAGTTCCCAGGCCTCCCACGGGACCTTATTCAAATATTCATCAGATGCAGCTCATCTTAGTGCTGATGGAGCTAACATGGAGCGGAAGTCACGCACACAAGTTCTTCTATAACTATCTCCGTCCCCGGCTGTTTACTGTGGCCTGGTTGATAGGGAGTTGTGCGTGGGTGTGGAAAAAAGATGTTTAACATGACAAAAACGTATGTAAGGAACTCTTCCACACCAAACACGTTTGTCTCTAAATAAAGAAATCAACCAGTCTTAATTGTATTTAATTACAATTCTGAAGTACTTATGCTTGCAGCTTGTCAATTAAATGGATTTTAATTTTATTCCCCTGCACTTATCCATGTTTTGTTACTAGTAGGTACTTTGTTCTTCTTCTTTTAATTCAGATCAATAGTTCATACACAATTAAACTAATTAATTAATACATGTTGAAAAATATCTGGTCATCTAATATTATGTTAATAAAGTATCATTAAGTGCTTAATTGCATTTAAAGTAATTTTTCTTTAGGTTTGGATATCCCTACTTTTGTACTCTCAGTTAGGTAAGATTTTAAATGCAGCACTTCAACTTCTTCCAAAGTATTTTTACACTTTAGTATTGCTACCTTTTTAATTGTTAGACAGATTTTTCGACTTTCATAGTTAGTATGCATACATTGTCCACATTTTATAGTCACTTATCCTTTCAGATGATGGAAAGTTAAATTATTGGAAAAGAATGGAGTCTTTGTTCAGTATTTTGGTGAATGTAGGAAAAGCATAAACAGGGGTTTGAGTTGGAGTTTGGAGCTTAGTCTGTACAAGCATTTACAAAGAGCTTTCACATCAAGATTTGTTCTTTCTGTGGTATTTTAATTAAAGTGTAATAAAAAAGTACCACACTGTGAGTCAGTCACCTCTAATGCTAACGACTAGTTGGACACTGGTGATTCAGTCAGTTTACTCTGTACATTTGATTTAAAAGCAGAGGTGGGAGAAGAACTCAGATCTTGCACTTCAGTAAAAGTAGTATTCAGATCTTGTACTTGAGTAAAAGTAGAAGTACCAGAGTGTAAGAATACTCTGTTACAGTGAAAGTCCTGCATTCAAAATCAGAATCAGAATCCCTTTATTGGTCCCACAGAGGGGATATTTAAATTTGCTACAGCAGCAACAGAGCCAAAGACAGCTTTACAAAAGAAAATATGCAATTAAAACAATTATTAAGATAAAGAAAAACACACAATTTAGAAAATACACATCCTGTAGTGAGATATGGCAGCCAGGTAATTATTGCACATTTATTAATAATGGCATATTTCTGTTTATATATTGCACATACATTGTTATTGCACAACTAGTCAATTTTTTGTTGTATGTATGTATGGGGGGTCTACCAGGGGCCATGCTGGTTGTAAAGTCTGACCGCTGCAGAAAGAAAGGACCTGCGGTATCTCTCCGTGAGAAACCGCGGGTGCAGCAGCCTGTCACTGAAGGAGCTGCACAGTGTGGACAGGGTGTCCTGGAGGGGGTGGGACACATTGTCCAGCAGGGAGGACAGCTTGGCTGCCATTCTCCTGTCTCCCACCACCTCCACATTCAAAATGTTCCTCCAGTGAAAGTAGAAAGTACTCTCATCTAAATGTACTTAAAGTAGCAACAGTAAAAGTAGTCATTGTTTGATTGGTCCATTTCAGAATAATATCTCTGATCTGTTTTATAATGATTGATCATTGAAGTGTTCTCAGAGCTGGTAAAGGTGCAGCTAGTTTGAATGGCTTTGTATACTGCAGGGTAGCTGCTGGATTTACTCCAGGTGAACTACAGTCTGATTTAAGGGTTGATTATATTATAAGTACAGTACTTGTGTAAGTCAAAGAGTCAAAGATTTCAGAGGAGTCTACAGTGGGTTGCAGTCCCTGCATCATTGTGCCTCCCTCGAACATCTTAGAATCAAATGAATACCCACCAACCCTCAGTATATACTTCTCATTAAAGCCTATGATGCACAATTGTAATATTGGGCTATTTAAATATAATAAACCTGACTAAACCTAAAGTGTATAATGTTACGCGTTATACCCTTTACAAAGGACATGGTTTGCTGCATCATTTCAGCTCACGGTGTTCATTTACCAAGTTCAGCCAGCTCACCCTCTCTGCTGGAGCATAGTGGTATAGAGCCCTCTGACATAAAGACACAAACACACACACACACACACACACACACACACACACACACACACACACACACACACACACACACACACACACACACACACACACACACACACACACACACACACACACACACACACACACACACTCACACATCACTGCATCCCTGTTTTTCTTTCTTTTTTGAGTCTATATGCTGAGCTGCACAATGCCTAACACTCTGAACACACACACTCACACACGTCACTGAGAGATGATTCTGTGGAGGTCATAATGTTGCTGAGTCATCTCTCTGACTCTTTAAGCTGTGTGCTTACATTCAATGGCGGTTCTAGACCAATTTAAGAGGGGCACAATAAAAGCGGGATAAATAAAGACAAAGACACTACAACATATTTGCTTTTTTGTGATTTTTAGTCTGTCAACGTCTATGTCTGAATCTCTCTGAAGTTAAAAGGGAACAGCCTCTGGTCTGAGATGAAAGGGGTTGATTTCTTTCCTGGGTGCTTCAGCCAGCCAGAGTACCGCTCTAAGGGGTCCGACTAATGCTGAGTTACATTAGTTCCGCCTATCATGCCAGCGCTATAGCCAATAAATCGTAGTTTTAATAACCTTTTTCTTGAGGGCGGGTCACAGGGTTTGTCCCAGGTCAGCATTACAGGTGCACTGGCCCCTGTTGGCACCCCCCTAGACCCTACCCTGCTCACTTTACTCAAATCTGCCAAAGAACCAATTCCCATCTATGACACTTATAAGTGTGGGCCAGTTGGACAAATGCTGTCCTGCAAAACATCTTGCAGGTGCACAAAAAAACTACAATTAATGCCTCCAGAGGTAAATAAGGCTTAGTCCCATTCCACCTCAAAATAAAACTTTGAGAAATAAAATGCCTGTTTAAAATGATCAGCAGTGAATCCCACTCCAATTGCCAAAAACCAGGCAATACTGAGAGCTGTGGAAAAGCCATTCCATTCTGACCCTGTCCTCCCACAGTACCAGAGTCAAACCAATTGTAACCCACCAGAAACAAAACTGCATCACCAACTGGAAAACAAAAAATAAAGCCATAGCAAAATGCACAGCTATCTGGCTCTGTGAGAGGCGGTGCTGTGGCAGATAACCTGAGCACAGTGACTGACAGTCATTACAGACCTACCCTGACACACACACATCGCTTCAGACATTACCTGCTACATTGCAGAACGGCATGCTGGGTACAGTTTCTCCTTCACTCAATACAAGGTTTTCTCTTTTTGCCTTTATTTGATAGGATCAGCGCAGCGAGACAGGAAGGGAGGGAGACACGCAGTGAAGGTTCCTGTGGGGTTCATGGGGCGCCTGCTCCAGGTGAGGTACTGTATGTGGTGCCCTGTTACAGTCATAAAAGATGGATGAATGGAGGGATAGATAAATGCTGAAGTTAAAATAGCAGTATGAAGATGTTTTATGGGTTTTGCTAATGACTTCCCATGTAATATCAGTGCTTAACCATCCTGTGTGTAGGTGTGTGTGTTTGTGTGTGTGTGTGTGTGTGTGTGTGTGTGTGTGTGTGTGTGTGTGTGTGTGTGTGTGTGTGTGTGTGTGTGTGTGTGTGTGTGTGTGTGTGTCTGCACTGAGAAAATGGAAAGATTGACTTTCATTAAATGTATTATGTCAACAAATGACATATGATTGTATTAGGTTAGTTAAAAGCAATACTATTAAGTTGAACCTAATATTTATTTATTTAAACTTAATAGTATTGCTTTCAGCAAACCTAATACAGTTATGTGAAATTTGTTGACATTATACATTTATTTAAAGTCAATGTTCCATTTTTTTGGTGTGTGTATCTGTGTTTGTGTGTGTGTGTGTGTGTGTGTGTGTGTGTGTGTGTGTGTGTCTGTGTGTGTGTGTGTGTGTGTGTGTGTGTGTGTGTGCGTGTGTGTGTGTGTGTGTGTGTGTTTATGGACCTGGACCAGGACTTCTGCTTGACCATTTTACCAACGTGTATCTTCTACATATCTGTATCTTTATCTTTACCAACTGCAACACGGGTATTGTTTTCTGTGTGTGTGTGTGTGTGTGTGTGTGTGTGTGTGTGTGTGTGTGTGTGTGTGTGTGTGTGTGTGTGTGTGTGTGTGTGTGTGTGTGTGTGACCCTGATAAGTCAGTGGGAGGGAACACAGATAAGCTGCTATATATGTTAAGTCATGCTCTAAGTGTGTGTGTGTGTGTGTGTGTGTGTGTGTGTGTGTGTGTGTGTGTGTCTGTGTGTGTGTGTGTCTGGTGTGTGTATTTTTGCATATCATATAAATAGACACACATAATTTATTATGTACCTATAATGAGAGCAAATATTGGTATTAAATGTCCATGTACATTTGTTGGAATTGGTATCAAACCATTGAGGAGGAGTTTCCTCTCCCTAACCCCCCCCCCCCCCACCAAACACACGTACTCTGTAGATAGACAGGTAGGTGGGGCTGAGGGAAACCCTCTCTGCGCAGGAGGGGCACACACTCTGCTGCTTTTAGCTTCTTATTCAACACAAACATGTTTACATTGATCATGCTGACTTTTACATGTTCCGCTGAATCCACTGTGACCGGCAGGGAGATGGTAAGACATATTTCAGCCATCAGAAAGACAAGGTTACTGTAGTTTATAAGGTGCTGCATTTGTAGGAGATTATAGCTTGTTACACCAATTGTATTTAAAGTAAGAACACCACGGTAACATCAGGGCTAAATTCTGGGTGTGTATGTCTGCATTATTTTGCATTAAGATAATATTTATTTATTTAATTATTCATTTCTTTAAGCTGACTAAGAAAACAAGTGGAAGATGAAAAAGAAATAAAGCTTAAACATGGCTCAGACGTTTAAGCAGATGGTGTCTCTGGCTAGTCCATCTCCAGGCCTTCTGACTGTGGTGTTTATCTCAGCGTATATCAGCTGGTCCAGAAGGGGGGTGGGTGCACTTGAAGATTGCTGATTGCTCAGAAGAGAAGACCATGCAAGAGAATTGTTATGAGATAGTTCTTGTTCTGCAAGCATCGCTCGGGATGATTCGATTAACTTTTAGCTGTTTAGATTGTAAGACTCCCAACGTTATCCTAGTTTTTAAATTCTTGTTTTGAAACAGGGAACAAAATTGGTCTGGAAAGAGAATTGTAGATGTTGAGTGAAATTAATGAAAAAAAATGTCCAAATCGCTTTTATTGCATTTACAGCTCTCCAAAACTTATAACATTACGTTTATGGCCAGGTTGAAACCACTTTTGGGTTTTGGAGCCCTGTTCTGGCAAAGTGTTACCCAGAGTGAAGTTGTATTTCTTTCACTGAGACTTCTTTCTCCTCGGGATTGGCATGAGGTTGTTGTAAACCCTTTTATGTTGGTGTCTGGAACTATTTCTTCGGGGTTGAGCAGGAACTTAATGTTATTTCAAGGAAACCTGGGACTGCATGTTGTTTATTGATGTAAATATGAAACATTGTGGGACTCAGACAGCACCCCTGTCTTATATTCCTCTGGTTTGACAATATTTAACACACATTTGGTAAGAGGCTCTTACTATTATTAGGAGGGTTGGAAAGAGTATAATTTGTCTTTCTGGACGGTAGTGAGCTGGATGAGAATCTCAATGGCAGTGAGGATAGGAGACAAATGACTGCTGCTGGTGACGCCTGGTCCATCTGGTTTGTGAACATGTCCCAGACGGCTCATTTTATCTTATTTATTTTTTTGGACGGACTGCTGATGTTGACCATTCTGCAACAGAATGTGATTTAAACCAACCCCTAAGCCAATACCTTCTTTTTTTTGTTTAACTCTCTAAACTGAGGCTAGGTGGGGGGGGGGGTGGGGTGGTGATACTCACAGTAAGGTTGCTCCTCATCAGCTTGTAGGAGTCTCCACACACAGTGACAGCATGTCCTCACACTGACTAGATCTCTCACAGATTGCTCTGTAACTACGACATATATTTTCTATATTCCAGTCATTATAATGTGTCTGTAATATGTGGGTAGCATAGTATATGGATGCTTTATAGTGTAAGTGGATGTCTTTTTAATTAGTGCCAAGCAACATACTGTAGCATTAAGCTAACTTAAGATGAAACATTATTATTATTGGATGGATTGATATGAAACCTGTTACAAACATCTATGCATCACCCAGGATATTGTCATTATTTGGTGATCCTTCATCAGGTCAACATCTGTCGAATACTTTGCTTTATGACCAAATACTGTATATACCTGCACCATCAATCTCAGCTGTACTTTGTGTTTAATGCTTATTACCTAATGTTAGCATGCTAAACTAAGATGGAGAACATTAACACAAAGCCTACAGCTAAACAAAGTACAGTCTCAAGTGTGTTTTTTTTTTCACTCTCATGGCCTCATAATGTTCTCCCTTTATGAGTTAGTAGTTGAAACTGAAAATGCTGAAAGTACGCAGAAATGTTGAGTTCTTTTATCTCTCTCTCTCTCCATGTCTCAGGTTAAACCAGCATTATGACTGAATTAGAGGTCTCAGAAGGGGGGGATGACCCCCCGCCTTACATGATCTTTGTGGTGGTCTTCCTCTTCTTCCTCACCGGACTGTTTGGCTTCCTTGTCTGCCACCTTCTGAAAAAGAAGGGCTACCGCTGCCGAACCGGGGAATTGGATGACGAAGAGGAGGAGGAAGAGAAGATCGGCATAAATGCAGACGGTGGGTTGAGAATAGACATGGCAGTAAGTCCATACAGATCTGTGAATGGACGGAATGGAACGAGCCAGTCAACACTTTTCCAACGCACACCACAGAGGAAAGGCCTGGTGTGAACATCTTACTCATCTTACACTTCCTGCAGCATTGGTGGACTATATTGAAAGCACCTAAACTGGGGCTTGGCTCTTTGAACACTTATATATACTATAGGTACTGCAATGTTTAAAAGCTGTGGGTCTTATGCTTTTCATTGTTCTGCTGTGTTTCAGAGGACGACGAAGAGAACCAGGATACTGTGGAGCAGATCCTCAAATGCATTATTGAAAATGAAGGTGACTAAATAACTTCTTTATAATAATTCCGATTAATTTCTGTTAAAGTTCAAAAGAATCAACGTAAATCTTTTCCTTTTGTCCTTTGTTCTTCTCCATTACTGTGTTCTATTTAACCTCCTCTCTGATCAAATCCATCAGCAAATCTTTGTCACAAGTACTCGAGTGCTATTCTCATATGTATTTTTCCTTTTGTCACCTCTAGCTAACATGGAAGCCTTCAATGAGATGTTTGGAAACCAAAATGTGTGTGTGCGCCATGACCCCAGGTAAGCTGGTCCAGCAGTCTGTAGTAGTGTGACACATTTAAACTGTTCACTGCATATCAGTCACAGGGAAACATGTTTTATTTTTATTTTATTTAGCTCCATAAATTCTGGAATCGCCTAAATTTAAAGTGAACATTGTTTTTTTTGTTTGTGAAGACTTATAATGTCAATGATTTTCCTGTAAGTAATACAGCTCCTGAAAAAATTAAGAGACCAATCCAAATGTTTCTTAAATCTTTATCTTTACATGTATGGCAGCCATTCCAGTGTGTGTTGAATTTCAACACAGAGAAATGCTGTCAGAAGTTTATAGAATACAATAAAAAAAATTACAAAAAAACACATACCTGTAATTATTGCACTTTAAGTAGTTTTACATTTCCAAAGTGTTATTCTCAATGTGACCAAACAACAACCAAATGATGGCTTACATTCAACCAGCAGAAGTTTAGTTGGACTACACACATTCAGAACTGAACATTCCAATATAATAGGAACAATGTTCATGATAAAAATGACCAATGACTGCCCAGAAAAATATGACACAAATCGTATTATAAAGTATCAAGAATCCGGAGCACCTTGTGGCTCTTGCTGATGAAGTCCAAACTCCACCTCCCTGACCAAGAACACACTGCCTATTCCAGATTTACTCTTTGTAGAGTGGAAAACCATATGGTTATGTAGAAACCAGTGTATACAGATGGGTTTCAACAAAGTATCTTTTATGTTATACCTCATTTTATAATACTTATGATCATTTTTGATGCCCAGGTTGCGTAAGGAGTCCCTTGGTGGTGTTCCTCCCCATCACCACACAGTCCACTCAGGTGCCGACCACAACTCCTGCCACCTTTGTGCTCAGGTCCGATCTAAAAAGGGCCGACGCCAAAGCCGAACCCCCCGCTCTAAACAACGACCTGGAGAGCAGACTGTCTTCTCTGTTGGAAGGTAACAATTAAACAACTTTGTTATTAGTGCATGTTGGGAAAGGGTAGCAGAAATTCATAACCCTGAATGTATCCTAATCTCTTCAGGTTCAGGGTGACACACACTGATAAGAAGCTCCATGGAGGTCCTAATCCAATGGGCAGTTCAGGGGACCAGTTGGATCAATCCCAGGACAGCGAGGAGCGTAAGGAGGGTGTGTACAATCTGAGAAGCATGTTCAAGGATGTCCGACCGCCCTCAGACGGCTCAAACGGGGTGACTCCGAATGTGGGGAAACGCAAGAAGAGTGTTAGCATATTTGGTCTGAGGCGTGGCAGCGACCCCATTGGCATTAAAGCAAGAGAGGGGACAGGCAGGGACACTGCAGGAGTAAGACTCGCTATTCAGCAGCAACCTGTAGTGCTGGAGGAACTGCTGCCGGCAGAGAACATTGCAATCGCATCTGAACGTGTTGCTAAACCTGGTATCAAACTTGAAGCGGAGAGCAAAAACAATCAAACGCCTGCTTCACCTCAACGTGAGAATAAAACGTCCACTTCTGTTAATTCTCCCTCTTCCAAAGCTCAGTCTCCTGGCTCCAAGTCTGGTCCAGAGGATGGCTCTAAACGTGAACCTAGTCCTGAACTTCATTCAAGCCTGCTGAGCAAACCATCAGTTGGGACTACATCAGCTTCTGCACCCACCTCTCTTGCCATTCCATTGCTGGGAAAAGCTTTTATGACTGAGGATAAGGTGTCAAAAAAGGAAGATGCATTTGATCCTGGGCCTCTACAAACCTCTACTCCAATTGTCCCCATGCCTGGATCCATTCCAGGTTTCACTCCCGTCACCGTTCAACCTGAACCCTGTTCTGGCACAGGTTTTCCAGTTACCCAAACTCCCCCTGACCCAAGCTCCAGCCCTTATCTGGAATCAGGGTTGAGTGCTAGCCAAGTTTTAATAAGCTTTGGTTCTTCCTCTCCTTCTTCGTTCCCAATCAAGACCCCCTCTTCAGAGACTTCATTAAAAACTCATATCTCTCCCGTGGTCACACCGAGCCCTAAACTAAGAAATACCCCACCAGAGGCTGCAAAAACTATTCATTCCCCTGCCCTCACTCCCAGCCCCAAACTCCCATCAGGCCGAGAGATGACTAGCCAATCCCTTGTTCCTTCTCCATCCTTTGGAAAAAGTGCTAGTCCCTTACAAGTCCGAACTCCCTCCCCTGCTCTCACTTCCAGCCCCAAACTCCCATCAGGCCGAGCGATGACTAGCCAATCACCTGTTCCATCTTCATCCTTTGGAAAAAGTGCTAGTCCCTTACAAGTCCGAACTCCCTCCCCTGCTATGATGGGTAGCCCCAGACTTGACACCATAACAGTATCCCAACAAAGCCCTTCTTCTACGGAAGCCAACAGAAACCTGTCCTCCAGAAGTTCACCAAGTCCAAATTCAAAGTCAGCAAGTGTGATGTCCATAACATCGTTGACCAAACAGGATATGCTTTCAATCCCATTATCTCCAAAGAAACAAGTGCTGGAAGGAGCCAGAACCCCAACGACTGAAGACAAAACTGAATTACCGAGGGTGGGGATTCTCAAAACAGCTAAACTCTCACCAACAGAGGGAGATTCTCAAGGTTCTGCCCTTTACTCTCCACCTGATCAGCTTTCTAAAGACAGACTGAGCAGGTCCTCTCTGTCCCCTTGCACACCCCTGTCCCCCTCTTCACCTATGGGGAGCAGAGTGAGTAGTGTGACCATCGTAAAAGCCAGCCCTGACAGAAACCGAGAGTTTTCTGTTGTCACTATGGTGGAAGAGAAAGAATCCTCTACCTCAATAAAAGACCAGAAGGGAGAAACAATAATTAGTCCAGCCTTTCGTCAGGGGGGAGAGGTCTATGTTTCAGCTGTTGGACAACCTGAAAGTCAAAGTGGAGAGAGTCCTGTAGCAGAGGGTAGGCCAAGGGTAGTCCAAGAGAAGGAAGATATGGTGGAGATGGAAGATATTGGGGACTGTAAAGTGACGCAGGAGGAAGAAGCAGAGCGGGGGGAGGAGTTGGAGAAGATAGTGAACATTTAGTCAAAACTTAACTGTCAGATGTAGGCTCATCGATTAACAAACAAAAGGCTCTGATACTCCAAAGAAAGAGTGCACCACACAGATAAGATAACTGCTTAACTGACTAATGTACAATCAGATACTCTTCCCCTGCTACATTAAAAGGATGATACGATGGATATGTTTTAGTTTCACTCTGAACCAAAGTCAGACTAGTAGGGCCATCTCTAGAGCCCGGACACAATTTAGCCAACGACTAGACTTGATATCAATTGTCATGTTTTAAACACCTTATGAAAGTGTCATCTTATCTAAAACTGAAACAGAATGCATTTTGGGAATGATCAATGTATTTCTGTTTTGTAGTTAACAAGGTAAAACTTGTAGATGCTGATAAAGTCCTTCAGTTAATGTCGGATTTCCAGTGCATTGCAGGGCTATGGTTGCCGGTTAGCATAAATACTATCTTTATTTTGTTAATATTATTTCAGTTTGCCTTGGGTTCAGTTAGTGTTTTCCTACATTTGCCAACATGTAAAATATGTGACAGGCTTACCACCTGGCTGATTGAAAAATGAATTCATGAAAAGGTGTTTAATTGACTTGCTAACATGATGGCTACATTAGAGTCCTTAACAAGAGTAATTCATTAAATGTTTTGAGTGCCACTATATTTATCATTTGATGTACACCCCACAGTCATTGATGTGACCATATAGTAAAGTCACTCCAGCAATATCACTTTATTAATAGTACGTTCTTATACTATTGTAGCAGGCACTTCCACTGCTAGATATATTACATTTCCAATATACTAGTCACTCAAATCACAAACTAGTATTATGGAACTCTGAGATGTGTATATATCCAGATAAGATTATTTGTTATAATGTCATTGTGTGATCGGTTTAACAAAAATGGAACCAGAAGCGAGAGACTGTGCTGAATATTTTATTATCTAGCAGTACATTCCAAGGCAAAACAGTGTGGGGGCCTCATACCTGAAATAAGCTCTCAAATTACAGACATGAAAGTTCCACAAAATAAACTCTGCAGTCGTTAAAAATGTGCAACTGAAAAAATAATGGATTTTAAAGTATATTTTGTATTTGATTATTGCACATTGATGACTATAGCACTCTTCATTCATATGGTTTGTTCCCCCTCGTATAATTATAGCGTAGAACTCACTCTTATATCCATCATACCTGCGAAAACTACTTATTGTCAAGCATTATTAAAAGACAAATTCCAACATTGAAGCTGTTTGGTTACAGGCAGTATAGCTGTGGTTTCTAACATAGTAAAAGTTGTTGATGTTTACATACAGTACACACAGCTTCACCTTTACTGGGTCTCTATCATGGATATCTTATAAGAACTGTATACCTGACCACAAGGTCGCGCCAATTCAAACGGATTACAGATTTCTCACAAAGTTTCTCAAAGTTATCCAGTTTCTGGGTTAACTTCCTGGCATTGTGACGCACTGATATGTAGGAAGTAAGAAACTCTCATTAATCAAAGTATATAATCGCAAGTGTCATAATCTTGTTGGCAGTTAGAGGTGTCCTATCAACACTGTCACAGACGTCTACTGGTGGGAGAATACTTTTTTGGGCCACAAGGGGATTTTTCTCTAAAACCGCATATTGCCATTCCACCAAATTGGAAGCAGGGCTGAGTGGCAGCAGTGTATCCAGCTCTTATTACACATCCATGCTCCCTGTACTCACTTTATAAATAACAAATACTACAGTAACAAGGCCATTATTTAGCTTGCTGCAATATGTATGAATATAATGTAAATATTTGGTTTAGATTGCAACATTTTAAGAGCAATTACATTTTTTACAAACTTGATTGCATTGTTTTTGAGTTGGTAGGATGAATAAAATCATCAGGACATCTGTGAAGATAAAATAGTGAATTAAACATAATTTTGGCTTCTTACTGGTCCTTAATAGGAAACTAACCAGAACCTGAAGTCTCTTTTCCTCTTCCATTTCTCCCATCTACTGTTGTGACCTATTTTCGTTTTTCAAAGCTGACATATGAACAGAATGTCTCTTTCCAATACGTATAAAATACCATTCAGTTGGATATACAGTACATTATCGTTATCCAGGCCGCTGCAGTAAATGTAGACTCTTTCATGATTTATTCATGTTTGTACCATCAGCACTTCACACATCTATCACCTTTCATAGATGTAGTAAAGCTGCTGTGTCATCATCAACATATTTATTCTATTATAACCAGCCGTATCTTTCCAACAATGCTCATGCATTAACCTGTAGGAAAATAATTTACAATATCATATCAAGTTGGAACATAATAAGTGTAAATCTGTGTAAACAGTGCCATGTTTTTTGGTTTTTTAAATATGCACTATAACAAATGTCTAAATGCATCCATGTGAAGCTGTGGGTCTGGATCTTCTGCAATAAGCTCTGGAACCTGGGCCCAGTCCAGTATAGCTTTAGAACATATTCAGGGGCTAGTTAGGTTACTAAGTAAATTTGATTTGAGTTATGCATGGGCGGTTCTTGGGGGGGGGGGGGGGGGGGGGGGGTGCAGGGGGTCCACCTGTGGCCCCCATCCAAAATAATATATCTCTGATCATGTAAAAAAGTTAGTGTGCTGTAACCCAGGCCAAAGATAACATGGATGTTTGGTTTTTTTTCATTAATGCAATTTAATAAGTTGAAACTAAGTTAGTGAAACCACTGTTATGAGTAAAACAAATCCCAACAAATATTAACAAATATAATAAGAACAAATAGATCCCGGAGATCGAATGTGGCTAAAATATTATTATTAAATGATATGCAGAATGAAGTGTCAGACAGGACATGTTTTCACACACCAGCAGCAGTCTTAATGTGTGGATAATGTTGCTTTTCTTTACCGTGTACGATCGGTTGCTTGTATCTTCATTTGAACTTTAGGTCAACACATGCAAATAGACATGGTTTTAACAATGGGACCATAACAAAAACATTCTGGTCAGCTTGACTTGTTATGGCCCTAGGATTTTTAAACAATAATGCAAAAAGACAATTACAAAAATGGTGAAGTGTCAGTCATTACACAGACCAGCAGCTACTGAAGTCCATATCAAAGCATCACTGAACAGCTACGCCTCAAACGTATTATTCCCACTTTAGATCCTCAGATTGATGATGTATCCTCTCTACCAGGACCTGGCACATATGAACAGTGTTCTGCACATGCTGGTGATGACATGTAAATATGCATATGTATCATATTGTACTCTAATGAAATAAATACCACAATTATGCATTTCAAACCTGTGTCCTTGTTGTGATCAGACAAAGATCACACTGTCATACCATTGGTGTAATGCACAACAATTACTTTAAAGGTCTCCTATTATGCTCTTTTTTGGCTTATATTATAGGTCTCAAATATATATAAAAAACGTGTCTCTGACATTTTTTGCTCAAAATACCAAACAGATCATGGATTTCAGCATGTCCGCTATCCCTCTGTTTCAGCCCCGT
Source organism: Eleginops maclovinus (assembly GCF_036324505.1). Lineage (NCBI taxonomy): Eukaryota > Metazoa > Chordata > Actinopteri > Perciformes > Eleginopidae > Eleginops > Eleginops maclovinus. The sequence continues at coordinate 25,637,409 of NC_086371.1, forward strand.
TTTCCAAAGTGCTGATTCTGTGACTTTCCCTTTCATGCAAATGAGCTGAAGCTGGCCACGCCCCTTTGGAGCTGAAGCTGGCCACGCCCCTTTGGAGCGTCATTATCTCTCTGTCTGAAGAGCGAAGTTTCTAACGGAGAAACTCAGATAAACGCTGCCGCGATTAAACCCCATATTCAGTGGCGCTTCTAGAGTCTGTCGGGGCCCTAGGCAAAAATTCACTGGGGGCCCCTCAAACCAGCGTTCTCTGATACCAACAAAAAAATAGCTGCATTTGAGTTATTTTCCAATTATGAATATAAACTTTAAAAATGTAAAACAGAACAATAGAACTTAAATACATAAATAAATATCAAAGTAACTTCAAACAAACCTTGGAAAATTGTGCTATACTAAAAAAACAAAAACGTTGTCACATTACACATTCAGGGGCAATGAACATATTTAATAACTTTAAAATATACATACAAAAAGTACAAAATACAGTCTCTTACACTTGTAAAATTACATTTGTCCAAATGTCTTGCATCTAAATGTCACAATTTAACATTCATAGCTTGACAGTGCTCAGTCAGACACAGCTTCATCAGTTAACTTGGCTACAAAGTTAGCTGATTTCCCCCTCCAAATCACTCCATTACTGGTGTCCTATACAACTACAGGTAAAACGTTACTCTAGAAATGGCAGAGACCATATTTATTTCAGTAATAATACCAAGTTGACTGGTTATGAACAGGTTATGAAGTGTTAATACTGTAATTACTAGCATCTACATTCTTTCAGCCGGCTAGCTAAACTAAGCTAACAAGTCAATTGCGGTGGCCCGACCCGGCCGCTCGCACTCGACTCAGTAATATCACGGCCAGCAGAGCAGATATTGTTCTGCTAGCTAAATTAACTAAGTAGTAAACGTCAAAGTAAACAAAAGCAATAATTTGATGTGAGTGGAAGTCACGTAATTCAAGTGTCTCTCAACCACAGTTAAGGCTAAACTAGCAGCATTTAGTTATTTAGTATTTTTTTTTGTCGTTTAAAGTTGTGTCGGCCCTCGGGGGCCCCCTACTGGTCTGGGGCCCCAAGCAGTTGCCTGCCTTGCCTGTTGGCAAGCGGCTTCCCTGCCCATATTATGTTCCAAACCACATCCAGCATTATTTCTGAAACACTTCTCAATGTTTACCACTAGAACAGAGACATTATATGTATCATATATACAACAACCTGCAGACATCCTGCTGAACACAGACACACAGCTGCGGAGGGGATTCAGCTCGCGACTGTATATGGCAGACGATAGGTTGGGACGTGTCACGTGGGGGGGACATTGCCAGGAGGTTAATGTAAAGCCAGCCCACATTTCGGTTATGACGTCATATCTGCAGCAAATCTGGATCAGCTCGTTTGTACCCCCGTTTTTAGAGAGGTGGGTAAGGAGGAAAAGAGAGAGGGTTGTATTTCTGACACTTTGTGAGTCTCCTCACACACCGGGGACACATATTTATGTATAAAAGACATCAACATTTTTTGTGCATTTTGCATAATAAGGGACCTTTAATTTAATACTTTATGATAAAAACCAGTACAAAACAGATATTGAAAATGATGTTGCAAAGAACAAAATGGTTCAGAACTGTACTATTATTGCACTATTCAGAAACATTAGCAAAATAAAATACTGTTGAATAAAAAAAGTTAGAACTTCCCTTTTTCAAGATGCATAAGGCTATGCTACAGACCCCTGGACCTTTCACAAGTGAATTCATATTCATTTATTTTTCTTGCCAATTACAAAATAGGCAAATTTGGAAAAGTAAAAATAATCATACTTAAATGTTGGAGTTATGCAGGACTTTTACTGTGACAGAGTATTCCTACTCTCTGGTACTTCTACTATTACTCAAGTACAGGATCTGAGTACTTCTACTTTCTACTCAAGAACAAGATCTCAGTACTTCTCCCACCTCTGGGTGACACGCCCTTTAAGTTCCATACCACTGATAAATACTAACATATACAAACGTGTTTTGTTAAATGCTACAATCAAAGTGACAATACAGATTTCTCCTGGTCTTCACCCGTCCTGTATTCCTGTGAACACTGGTTGTCTCAGGGCTGAGGAGAAGGCTTGTGTGTTGGAGGAGGAGGAGGCGCCCGACACTAGAACAGTAAATAGGGAAGAGAGGAACAGTTAACATTTCTACAAATATAGTCAGCAAATATGGAGAATACTTTTTACAGGTGCATACTGGTCTTAGCCGGCCACTGGAGAAGTCTGGAGAGCTGTGGCGGCTGCCTGCGGGCTCTGATGGGACAAAAGACACACTGACAACCATTACCATCCGTTTTGTTTAGGGAAAGCTGACATCAGAATTGAAGCTGGTAAAAATACACAACTGTCCTGTAGCAGTTCCAATGTTGGACTCACCTGCTGTGTTGTCTGTGAAGAGCTGCTGTTTGACCTCCACACAGTTAGGAGGAGTAGCACTAAGGACTGAGCTACAGTCAGGGTGAGTAGGGCTCGGGGTGGAGGGAGATAAGGGAGGCATGGTTGGGGTGAGGAGAGACTGGAGGAAATGAAAGAGCAAGACAGTCAGTGAGAAATGAAATATACACTGTCTGATGAGTTTCAGCTATTCATGCGGACACAGAGAGTAGTCTCACCTCCTCCTCCTTATCCTCCTCCTCTCCTTCATCCTGGAGCAGCTCAACCACCAACGATGGGAAAACCCCGATCCGCCCGTTCAGCTCTCCCTCCCAAAAACCATCGTCTACCTGTACAATAAAACATTCACATTATGAAATAAGATCGATTCCAGCACTGCCTTGTGCAATTATTTAGTGAAGACAGTGAAATGTGGTAGAAAGCTCTGGAAGAAGAAACTCTGCTTCAGTCATACTTCTAGATAAGAAAGGTAGTTTAAAAACAAAAACAAAAATCTAGTATTTTTTGTCCAATATGTTTTTGTTTTAACATGTTTAACAAACAGCATTTACCATTAGCCCCCGAGAACATCACGGATAAAACATTACAACCGGACTAAAGTAGAAAGTGTATTTTCTAACCAATATCGACATTTAAAAAAAAAAGCAAATATTACAACTTAAAAAATAGAACAAAGGGGAGCATATACCTCTGTTAACGCCAATTATGCATTTACTCCTCTCATTTTCTAACCTTGGAAGCCAGTTTTTCCAATGTTAATGTGTCCATGTTATGAGTGTAAACAACATGGCCGCTGTTGCCTCTCCCATCCATGATCTTTCCAGCAACATTGGCACTCTGACTACAAGGAACCTGGGTGTGACCCTGGGCGATCAACTGTCCTTTGGTTCTAACATCACTACTACAACCCAATCCTGCAGATACACTGTCTACAGCATCAGGAGGATACATCCCCTGCTTTCCCAGGAGATAACGCAGGTCCTGGCCCAGGCTCTGATCCTCTCACGCCTCGACTACTGCACCTCCGAACTGGCCGGTCTACCTGCAAATGCCATCCAACCTCTACAGCTAATTCAGAATGCTGCAGCCAGATTGGTTTTCAACCTCCCTAAGTTCTCCCACACTGCTCCTCTCCTCCGCTGGACACTGGTACTGGCCTACCGAGCTGTGAGGGGATCAGCCCCTTCCTACATCCAGGCCTTGGTTAACCATACACTCCAGCATGTGGCCTTCGCTCGGTGTCAGCCAATGGGCTTGCTACTCCATCTCTGCGAGTGGAACCCAGGTACCCCTCAAAAGCGCATCTGTTTCCATTGCATATTGGCAATTAAATTGTTAAAAAAATAAATAAAAAACAGCACTTACAATGGTATGACTTGCTTGAAGTGAATATATCTGCACTTTCCTTGTTGTTGAGTTTGATTCTCTATGTTTTTTTTAGACTTATTGTCAAAGTCTTTTGGATAAAACCATCAGCTAAATGAAATGTAATGTAAATGTAGTTGTTTGTTGTAATTTACCTGTTGATCTGTTGGAGCAGTCACGTGGATTTTCCAAATCGGTGAAAGTGATTGCTGGCAAATATTTTCCAATAAATGTAGCTAGCGTGTGTTCCAAAGGTTGCTTCATGTCGCCAGAGGATCTCATATGATCATGTGATGTGAGTGCACGTTCATTAGTAGCGATATAAGTAGTTTCATTGGTTGCAGCGAGGGAGCGATCGAAGCTATATAAATGCAAGAAAGAGTGGATTTATGTTTTTTTTTTTTTTTTGTCAAGTACGGAGCAACTCAAATAAACTTTTAATATTTACATGATCAGTTATGCAGCGCGCCTAAAAGAACATCAGCTTTCTCGAGCGCAAGCTTCAATATAACCTTAGAAACTCCTGCAGTCTGAAGTATTTATAAATCCTGCAAGAAATACTATCCCAGAAGCGAAGTAATATTATCAGCTCTCTTTAAAAAAGCCTGACTCGTCACTTGAAGTCAATTAAGACTTTAAAATAGCCTCTTTTTTAAAAAAAAGTTTGCAATGATTATTTGTCTAAATAAAGGCAAAAGAAGCCTGCTGTTCTCCGAGGCCCCGCCCCCTTCACTGCTACAGAGCCTACTCACCTCTGCGTGTCGGCAGCGGATCAGGCGAATCAGCGCCCCCTCCTGGAAGGACAGCTCCTCTGCACTCTGGGCCTGGTAGGAGTACAGAGCTCTGGCTACACCTGACACAGGATTCAAGTCAAACTGGATTAAAAACACACACACACACACACACACACACACACACACACACACACACACACACACTCACATGACATTTTGTAAAATCATTTTCCGTGGGGTTACCAAAGCTGTCGGAATACTGACTCTTCAAAATCACGTCTCTTCACACTGACATGTCCACCACCCTGATCACATGACACATCCTCTGTACTTATTATATTGTATTGTTTTTCTGCTGGTGTTTTGTTTTTATTTTGTGGTTTTTGTACCTGGTACGGAGACCTTGACAGGCTTGAAAGGTGCCGATATAAATAAGTGTATTATTATTATTAGTACCTCTGATCCCTGCCCTCTCTTTGGTCCCGGTGGATAAGGTGGAGCTGAAAGAATTCTTGAGGTGAGAGGCGCTCTCTGCTGGTAGACAGAGGAACTGCACATAGCGCTCAGGAACATACCCCACCTGACCACACGAATTACACACCTGTACACACAAACAAAAAGGAAGCCCTTAAAAACTGATAAGGTCTGATAATGTCCTGACATTATATATTTCATATGTCTGGGGAATCCTCCTGTGCTAACTGGCCTGCTGAGGACTGTTCTGGTGTGGAGTCAACGGTGGGAGACACAACTGGACTTTCCGGTCTGTCCTGCATCTCTCATGTGAGTAAAAAAAGCCTGAGGTAGAAAGACCCTGAATAGAGCGCTTGCAGTCAAGTACATTGCTAGTCACAGTGTAACAGTACCTTTTTAAAATCTTGTATTTTATTGCCTTACAGCACTCACACATCAAGAGGGCATAAACTTAGAGATGTCCAAAGGCCTCAAGCCAGGGAAGGGGGGGAAATATGATGTCATGAGAGGTAGTAGTAGCTCTAGTTCCAAGAGGCATATTGAATATGTAACAGATTAGAGCGAAAGCTTCTTCACTCTGCGAACTAAGGTTAGAACAGGATATTACCTTCAGCCAGTCCTCCATGTCTCCATCCTCAACCACTTGAAGCTCCTCCCCTTCGGTGATTGACAGCTCATCGAGTTGGCTAGCCTACAGGAAAGAACATGCCATATCATCTCTATAGCTCTATATAATATAATCTCTGAAAATCTTTATATGTAGCATCTGGTATATTCTCTGAATTTACCAGCAGGTTCCATTGATTTCACATAACGTCAACCCTGTGCAGGATAAACATCAAAGGTTCAAAAGTTTTATTTGTCATATGCACAGCAGATACAAAGTATATGTTGGCAATGAAAATCTTATATCCCAGGCTCCTTCAACAACTCAACATACATGGTGCAAATAAGATAAATACAATAATGCAACAATTACACAAGAATAACATGCATAACATATATATATATATATATATATGTATATGTGTACTATAAACAGATGTGAGCAGACATTCACAGAGCTCAGGAGTTCAGCAGTCTTATAGCCTGTGGTATAAAACTGTCTCTGAGTCTGGTGGTCTTGGTCCGGATGCTGCAGTACCGTCTGCCAGACGGCAGCAGACAGAACAGATTGTTGCTGGGGTGATGGGGGTCCTTCTTCCTATACCGCTGGGTGTAGAGGTCCTCCATGGATGGCAGCTCCATCCTGGTGATGTGCTGAGCAGTTTTCACCACCCTCTGTAGAGTCTTACGGTTGATGGTGGTTCAACTGCCATTCCAGGCCGTGATGCAGCCAGTCAGGATACTCTCGATGGTGCACCTGTAGAAGTTGCAGAGTATCTGGAGTCCATGTTGAACTTCCGCAGCCTGCGGAGGAAGAAGAGCCGCTGTCGAGCCGTCTTGGATATGACCCTGGTGTGATGTGTCCATGTCAGGTCCTCGCTGATGTTTACCCCGAGGAACCTGAAGCTGCTGACTCTCTCCACAGGAGTCCCGTCGATGGTGATGGGTGTGTATTCCTCTCTCTGCCTCTTCCTGCAATCCACAATCAGCACCTTTGTTTTGCTGACGTTGAGATGGAGGTTGTTGTCCTGGCACCAAGATGTCCGGGCTCTGACCTCCTCTCTGTACGCCGTCTCGTCGCCGTCTGTGATCAGGCCGATGACGGTCGTGTCGTCAGCAAACTTGATGATGGTGTTGGAGCTGTGTGTGGCCACGCAGTCATGCGTGAGCAGGGAGTAGAGGAGAGGGCTGAGCACACAACCCTGAGGGGCTCCGGTGTTGAGGGTCAAGGTGGAGGATGTGATGTTCCCCATCCACACTGCCTGGGATCTGCCCGTCAGGAAGCTCAGGTTCCAGTCACAGAGGGCGCTGTTGAGCCCAAGGTCCCTGAGCTTAATGATGAGCTTGGAGGGCACAATGGTGTTGAATGCTGAACTGTAGTCAATGAACAGCATTCTCACATAAGTGTTCCTCTGGTCCAGGTGGGAGAGGGCAGTGTGGAGGGTGAGGGAGATGGCATCATCCGTGGACCTGTTTGCTCTGCAGGCAAACTGCAGGGGGTCCAGTGAGTCAGGGAGGGAGGAGGTGATAAAAGTTTTGACTAACCGCTCAAAGCACTTCATGATGATGGAGGGGAGTGCAACTGGGCGGTAGTCATTGAGGCAGATGGGTTTTGTCTTTTTGGGGACAGGGACAATGATGGACTTTTTAAAACATGTGGGGACTACAGACTGGAGCAGTGACCTATTGAAAATGTCTGTGAACACATCTGCCAGCTGAACGGCACACACCTTGAGAGCACGGCCAGGGATGCCATCAGGTCCAGGAGCCCTGTGTGCGTTGATCCTTTTCAGAGATCTACACACATCTGCACTGGTTAAAACCAGTGAGCAGGGATCCTGGGCCTTCTGTGCCTCCACAGCCGGGGGCTTCTCAAAGCGTGCATAAATGTGTTCAGTTCATCTGGGAGAGATGCAGACACTTCCTCAGCACTACTCGTTGTCCTTTTGTAGTCTGTTATTGTTTTCAGTCCAGACCACATGTTTCTGGCGTTGGAGCCCTACAACATAAGCTTTGCTTTAAATAGCTATTCTAAATGTTGGATATGTTAGATATGTTGGATTTGTTATATTAAGGTAAATCAAACTACTAAGCATGGTTTTAAAATGGCGAGCAGAATCTGAATTCTACTAATTATTCATTCATCACACTGATTTCATCAAGATGTAACAGTGATGTATATACACGTCATGTTATCATTTTAACATATTTGAGAATTTGTGAGGTTGTGTTGATTTCCAAAGCATGTATGAAGATCTGAATGGGACCATCTAAAGGCCTGGCCCAAACAGGGTCTGGGTGTTTTATTCCATTTTTAAATATAGTAAACTGTTGTCAACTTTATTTGGATTTGTGGTTTTTAACTCTGCTCACCCCTGATTTTTAAAGAACCGGTTTAGCCTTTTTAAATTGGAGTCTTAGGCTCTTTAACCTTTGTGGCGTAGGTCAGCAACTATTTTAGCTTTACCTTTTTTTATTTTAGTTGTTTTCAAAACTCTCTCAACACATGGACCTCTAGAGACCCTTTTGAAATGTGACAGGATTGAAGGCTGAGGACAGGAGACGTATTTAGTTTTACTGACTCTTACCCCCTTCATAAACACTATGCTTTACATTATTGCACATCAGGTGGAAGATTATACTGTAATTGGTTTTTGTATACATTTATATTTCGTGTCAATATACAGTATCTTCATATTTTTTTGCGTGGGAAGCGAAACACAGCACTTACCCACCGGAGAACTGTCTTTGCATCGCATGTTTTGTTGTCTCTGTGTTCCTAACATGAATTTTCTGTTCTACTTTACCATCGTAGTTTTCTGTCTGACAATAACTGCCTATAAAGCCTGATAAGAGTCTGTAATTTCAGTGATCTTTACCTGATAGCTGTAGATAACTCTGCAGGCTAGAGGGTAGATACACACTCCAGAGGCTGACACTGGATCTGCAAAGATGTCTCCATTCTCATCATCATAGTCCTCAAAGTCAGTCAGCTCAAACTCATCCTCCTAAAAAAAACACACATTAAACACATCAGTGTGACATGAGTAGACAAGGTATCTCACATTCTTTTAAATATGATTCATCCTTCAAATGGCAGCCTTTTTAAATAAGAGACCTACAACCCACCTCCATGGTTTTCATGTTTTCAGACTGGATCTTTTTTTTAAGGAAATGTCTGAAAAAATGGTTTCCTTTTAACAACGAATCCCACAAAAAGACTAATTCAACAGCGAATGTTTCTACTAACAGGTATTGTGTTTGTATAACAGCCAAATATATCTTCTACGTCTTTGCCATAAAGCTCCATCAAACTCTAACACAGCCCCAGTCCCTCAGGGTGTTCCCCGAGGTTCAGCGCTTGGTCCCCTCCATGTTGTTTTCTACAAACCAGTCATTGGTCCCATCATAACCCACCATGGCCTTTGTTTCCACTGTTATGCCGATGACACCCAGCTCTACATCTCCACCAAATCTATCACTGATGCACTCACTCTACCCTCATAAACTGCTGCAGAGTTATAAAAACCTGGATACAATCTAACTTCCCCAAACTCAGTTGGAACCTAAATCACTCATTAAAAATCTGCCATAATGTCTGCCTCTGTATTGTTGGCTCCACTGTTTCTGCTGTCCCACACATTGTTGTGCCCCTTTGTATGTTTTTGTGTTGAGCACTAGATGGCGCACTTGGTTTTTAAGTGACCTCACTGGCACAAGTGCGGCGATTGGGACTTGGAGAGCAACAGTTTTTTGACCTGTCTGTGCACATACACACTGAATAAAAGATATTGAAAGCTGAAAACTTTGTCGTACCTGGAGATTACACGCATTGTTCTGTCCTAGCTGCGCGCTCCTTTGCCCAACTTGACAGACAGCTAACACTCTGAGGGCTAAACTAGCAAATAAAAGACTTGGAAGCAGAAGTGTATTTCCTTTGTTGTTTACTTCTTTCTTTTCTTCTATTGAAGTGTTTTTCCCTCTAGATATTTGTAAAACTGCAAGTAAACAAATAGTACAAATTAAAGAATATATTGGTTCACGTTGCACAAAGGTACATATAGCCTAACAGGCAAATGTTAGCTATAATGCTAAACACGCTACATTAAGGCAGGGTTTCATATCTAATCTAATGATGCTAGTTTCCCAAAAACGTTTTCCATCACATTAAACAGACTACAAAACAAACAGTGGCTCATACAGTATTTTGTGTACTTACAAGTAAAGCCTTCTCAAGCATGAACGTGTTAAGTAAGTGACTCAACTTCTCGGTAAGACAGAGTACGAGTACAACTATTGCGAATGCACGTTAACTTCCTGTTAGTGCTTGACTATCTCAAAATTAACCACAAGGTGGCAGTAAAACACCATATTTAAACGTGTGCCATGACACGCATCCAATTAGTTTACCAAGTTTAGCCAATCTTAGGTGATATTAAGTGGCAATAGTCAGCACACACATCCTTAAATGTGTTTACATCTTTGATCAATCCCTCTCATTCGAAACCTACAATAACCACATTACCGAACATTTTGTAAATCACCTGGTGCTGCGAGGACTAGTGGTATAAACTGTATAACTGATGAGGTACAGTGCATGCAGAGCAGACACATCTCCACCCACAGATCTCTGCCACTGCAGGAGATTAGCAAAATCCATTTTGTATCTAGCAAGCCGATCTGAGGACCTGTCTGGGTTATTACTGATTACTTGTCTGTAATCTGTAACTTTCTGAACAATAATCTATGTTAACAAATTAAAGATTTATCTATGCATTTAAAATAAAAATATGACATTATAGATTTGGAGATTTCTTTACACATTTACAAATCTGATTGTGCACACATGTAGGCTATATACCTCCACACAAATAGTTCGGCTAGAAAAACGGGCTCCCCAATAATTCTCCACATATTTACCCAGAATTTCCTGGAGTTTGATTTAGTGTGTGTTTGCATACCGAAAAGTCCTCAGTAGACTTCCTCTGTTCACTGAGGTGTCTCTCCCTCTCCAGCTCCTCCTCTGCCTGGGTCATGGCGTTGTGAAACCACAGCTCGATTCCGGTGACGCAGTCTGACAGCAGAGCCAGACGAGCCTCTGCCTTCAGCCTGCTGAGCTGAGAGGAAGACAGTCAGTAAGAGACAAGCACGCACGCACGCACGCACGCACGCACGCACGCACGCACGCACACACACACACACACACACACACACACACACACACACACACACACACACACACACACAGATTACGCCACCTTAAAGTTATTAATGAATTGTACAGCGCTGTGTAGAGAAGGGTGACAGTAAAGTCTTTCATCTATTTGCATGAAATTTTAACATGAGCTTTTTTTGTTTTGTTCAAAACCAAATGGTCGCAATAAGCTAGGGGTTTTACCATAAAAAACATACTGTTCTCAGAGTCATAACTCATATTAAGTTATTTAGTACAAATGTGGAGCTGCAGTGGCTCAGTTTGTAGGTTTTGCTTGGGAACCGAAGTGTCGCTGGTTCAAGTCCTGATCAAAATACAGAGTGTGGACCAGTAGTTGGAGAGGTGTCAGTTCACCTCAAGGCACCAAACCTCTACTTGCCGCCGGAACACTGGCAGACGCTTTGCTCTGACACCTTATTGCATTAGTGCTTGCCTATATATTCTGTTTGTGTATGTGTGTGTGTATTTCGGGCTTATACGTGTGTAATTATAATATAACACCAGACTGAAGAACTGAATAGCCTAGGTGTTCAGGGTGAATCAAGTACCTTGGCTTTCCTCACACTGTCTTGCACCTCTGCTATCTTCTGCTCCACACTGAGGCACGTGTCCCCAGATAAGAGCTTCAACCGGCTTGCTAACGTCTGCAGAGCCTGACAGAAACATAGACAGAGGTCCATATACATTTATTTGTTATGGCCTGCCCAAAGCACATGAATCATGAAATAATAATAATAATAATAATTTAACGAAGGACTCACTCTCTCTCCGTGTTTGATGATCTTGTAGTCTTTGGCAGCTTTGGTAGCCCACTTCTTGGCCTCCTTCACCAGGCAGCCCTCTGCTTCTGCAGCGCTGAGCTCCTGCAGAGCAGACACCTGAAGACACCAGAGTCACACATCCCTCTATTCTGTGTTCCAGCATACATCAGCCGAGAGTCAATACAACAGCCTTTGTGAATATTATTACGTACTCAAAAGCACAGGTGTTATACTGGACTGCAAACTATTAAAGTTGATACTATAAAGGTTTTTCTTAGTTTGTTACTGACTTAAAGGGGCCCTATTCTGCTCCTTTTCAGGTTCATATTTGTATTTCCTGCTTCTACTTGGACATGTCTCCACCCTTTAATGTTCAGAAAGCTCTTTATTTTTCTCATACTGTCTGTGCTGCAGCAACTCTTTTCACCCTCTGTCTGAAACCAGAGCCCAGTCTGCTCTGATTGGTTAGCTGCTCAGTGATGTCGATTTCCTTAGCCTGTCATGTACAACGTGTTGGAGCCCTAGCCGATAGAAGCACAAGTGCTATATATGGATGTCAATATGTCACAGAAGTAAACAAAGGAATCAAAGTCCTGAGTGAGTGGAAAACAATTTCAGGGAACACATTACCATTTACATGCACTAAAACCTATAGAACAAAAGTACAGGAAAGGGGAAAAAGCAATAATAGGGCCTCTTTAAAGTTAGTTTTATCACAAAAAAGGCAGGTAAAATAAATGTTACTTATTTCAGTCAGAATATGTAAACATGAACTCCTGCACAGCTGACCTCACACACACCTTGTCACCTGGAGCGGGCTGGAAGGTGAATTCAGGGGTTTTGCTGAAGGAAACAGACTCCTGAAGGAACTGCAGAACATTTCTCTCTCTGGTCACCTGAGAACACAGCAACACATTAATGTTACAAACAAACCAATACCTCCTACTGTTCCAGTTGAAGAAAATATTCAGAGTTTGTCAGAGTTGGCTGGGACCGGTTGTACCTTCAAGCCACCAAAAGAGTTTCAAGCCTTATTAGACTGGATGTGGGTGGACAAAATCTCAGTATTTCCCTCTCTACAGAAAGGAAGACCAAGGTCTACAACGCTTTCTACGCCCTCGCAACATGAACCTCAGATGTCACTCAGCTGCCACCTTAGTGCAGACATTTCAAGTATGTGTTAGATTTCCTTCTGTAAATTCTGCTCCTTTTAAACGTTGAACAAACCTATTTATCTCTTCCCTCAAGATTCAAAAGATATATCTTTAAATCTGTCTTTGTCCTTATTTATTTACACCTCTTCTTGCATGTTTAATATATCTTCATTCCCAAGTGTCCACATTCCTGCTTCCTGTCGGCCTATACCTCCCTGTGACCCCTGCCCCCACCCCCGTCTTTTCAGAGCAAAGTGAGACATGTCTTATGTCTGGCTTTTCAGGGGCCGCCGTGGGAGACTTAGCGTGTAGAATTCTTTGATTTGAGAACATACACTGCGGCTGTCACGCACACATACCTTGGCCACACTGTCCCATATGGTGCTGAACTGTTTGTGTGTTCTGAGACAAGTGTCCATCTCTGTCCCACACAGCAGGGCGAAGTGGCCTCTAAAATTATCATAAACATCACCGTCCATTTGCTGAGGAGAGAAATAGAGTCATTTTTGAATATTTCAATTATAGTTTCACCACATATTCACCTAATAATGCTTTAAAGGTTCATTATTCTGTATCTGTTTCTGTATCAGGTACAGCAAATGTGTTATCCTTGTGTCCACTTAAAATCAATTCAAACACCGTGACACAATTCCATCAGATTAATGATAAAGACCTAGAGGACATTATTCAACATCTGAAGTCCTCCTCCTGCTGCCTTGATATTATACCTACAAGATTTTTCTAAAATGTTTTTCATAGCATGTCCTCAGAGCTACTTCATATAGTAGACAGGTCTCTTCACTCAGGTGTATTTCCACAGGCCCTGAAAACTTCAGTAATTAAACCGCCCTTAAAAAATAATAATCTAGACGCTTCAGTAATGAATAATTACAGGCCCATATCAAACCTCCCATTTCTAGTTAAAATCATTGAAAAGATAGTTTTTAAACAGCTGAGTAATTTATTGGGTGCAAATAACTGTTTTGATGTGTTCCAGTCAGGCTTTGGACCGCACCACAGCACTGAGACTGCTCTTGTTAAGGTCTTCAATGACATCCACTTAAACACAGACAGAATCTCAGTGCTAGTATTATTGGATCTCAGCGCTGCATTTGACACTGTTGACCACAACATATTACTAGACCGACTAGAAAACTGGTTGGGACTTTCGGCAACAGTTCTAAATGGGTTTGAATCCTACTTAAAGGACAGGAAACACTTTGTTTCTATAGGCAGCTACACATCAGAGCTGACAAATATGACATGTGGGGTTCCTCAAGGCTCATCTTGGGGCCTCTTCTCTTTAACATCTACATGCTTCCACTGGCTCTGATGATGAAAAGCAACAAAACAAGTTACCATAGCTATGCAGATGATACACACATTTACATTACCATTTCACCAGGAGTCTATGCTCCAATTCAAACACACATGAGTAAGTGCATTGAACAAATCAATGACTGGATGAGTCAGAACTTTCTCCAATTAAACAAAGAGAAAACTGAGGAGATTCTTCAGTCAGCACTGTTCAGAACAACAGCTAACGGCAGAAACCTGGTGTAGTCATGGACTCTGAATTTCAACAGTCACATTAAAACAGTTACTGAGTCCGCCTACTATCACCTGAAGAACATATCTAGGATTAAAGGACTAATGTCACAGCAGGATCTGGAAAAACTTGTCCATGCTTTTATCTTCAGTAGACTGGACTACTGTAACGGTGTCTTTACAGGTCTCACTCAGAAATCCATTAGAAAGCTGCAGCTGATTCAGAACGCTGTGGCTCGAGTCCTCACTAACACCAAGAGAGTGGATCACATCAGTCCAGTTCTGACGTCTTTACACTGAGAGAGTGGATCACATCAGTCCAGTTCTGAGGTCTTACACTGAGAGAGTGGATCACATCAGTCCAGTTCTGAGGTCTTTACACTGAGAGAGTGGATCACATCAGTTCAGTTCTGAAGTCTTTACACTGAGAGAGTGGATCACATCAGTCCAGTTCTGAAGTCTTTGCACTGAGAGAGTGGATTACATCACTCCAGTTCTGAAGTCTTTACACTGAGAGAGTGGATCACATCAGTCCAGTTCTGAGGTCTTTACACTGAGAGAGTGGATCACATCACTCCAGTTCTGAGGTCTTTACACTGAGAGAGTGGATCACATCACTCCAGTTCTGAAGTCTTTACACTAAGAGAGTGGATCACATCACTCCAGTTCTGAAGTCTTTACACTAGAGAGTGGATCACATCACTCGAGTTCTGAAGTCTTTACACTGGCTTCCTGTCTGTCAAAGAACTGATTTCAAAGTTCTGCTGCTGGTTTATAAAGCATTGAATGGTTTAGGCCCAAAATACATTTTCTGATCTCCTGCTACATTATGAACCATCCAGAACTCTCAGGTCTTCTGGGACGGGTCAACTTTCTGTCTCCAGACTAAGAACTAAACAAGGAGAAGCAGCGTTCAGTTATTATGCTCCAAATATCTGGAACAAACTCCCAGAACCCTGCAGGTCCGCTGCTACTCTACTACTTTAAATCCAGGCTGAAAACATTTCTTTTTGCCGCTGCTTTTAATTGAACTGTTCTGATCTTACATTGTACTGTGACTTTTATTCTGCACTGTAACTTTTATTCATGTATTTTATACCTGTTGTGTTTATTTCATTATCTTTGCTCTTAAATGACTGCTTTTAAATGCTATTTCTTAATGCTCTTAATGTCTTTCATTTCTGTAAAGCACTTTCAATTGCCTTGCCTATTGTCCTTGTAAAACACAGGTTTGCTCAACGAATGCAGTTGTAGTCCATTTGTGCTACAAAGGAAATCTCTTTTTTGTGGTGGATTTTGAGAGTTCCGCAGCCTGAAAAAAAAATCAGCTGATACTGATGTATCTCTGGCCTTTGTTCATAATCATAATATTTTTTAAAGGTGTTTAAATTTAGCAAAATCTTGATAATTAATCAAATAACCATAAATCTTTTAAGGGCCTCTTGGTTGTTTTGTGTAAAGTTAAGACCGAAATTCTCCTTACTATTGTTTGGTAATAGGTTTAAAAATGGACATACAGTATATGCATATTCCATTACAGCAGCACAATCTAGCAGCTCTTAGTATTGAGAAATATGTTGCGAAATTTTTCATGCACAGATCGCTTTAAGCTCTCTTATTATTTTATTTTTGTATATATTTATTTAATTAAAAAAAATAAGGGGCATGATACCAATATTTACCCACTTTTTTCCACTTACCCCAAACACAGAACATTTTTTCCACACATGCAATAAAATAATAAAAAGTAAACAAATAAATAAATTAGGTCAAAGAAAAAAAAAGTATTATTATAATGATAAATAAGTAAATAAATCCCGCCTTAAGCTCTCTTAAGAGTTGGCTGATGTCCTTTGTGGACTTAATTATAACTCAGTACTTTTACTAAATATTTTAGGGCAGTCTTCTTGTACTAACCATGAGTATTGTCTGCTGTTTTAGACTGTATATTATTTTTTGTAATTAAGAAAATGTGTGTTAGGGCATGATATAACAACACAAAGGATATATACAGTACAGAATAAAATCCTACCTACTGTCCGCCCTCCAATGCCACCCTGCCATGACCCCTTTCTACCCCATGTACAATGTTCTAGAACCCCCAATGGACTGCATATTGCTGAAATTGTCACATTGTTTGAGCGATCACCTGTGGACCTTTCTACCAGTGTTATTAGTTAAAGGTAATTATTAGAATAAGGGTGTGACATGTTTTGTTTGTAAAATGATACACCAAGAAGGAGGAGATGAGGAGTTGATTGACATATTGAGTGAATAAGTCTTACACTGCAAGCAAACTGATCAGACCAGCAGTCTGCAACAGCTCAGGAAATCACTGATTTATCAGATTTACAGCTTCCCTTTCTAGTGTGTGTGTGTGTGTGTGTGTGTGTGTGTGTGTGTGTGTGTGTGTGTGTGTGAGTGTGTGTGTGTGTGTGTGTGTGTGTGTGTGTGAGTGTGTGTGTGTGTGTGTGTTTGTGTTGTGTGTGTGTGTGTGTGTGTGTGTGTGTGTGTGTGTGTGTGTGTGTGTGTGTGTGTGTGTGTGTGTGTGTGTGTGTGTGTGTGTGTGTGTGTGTGTGTGTGTATGTGTGTGTTAGTGTGTGTGTGTGTGTGTGTGTGTGTGTGTGTGCGTGTGTGTTTACCTCCATTATGTGGGGTAAGTCGTGAGTATAGTAGTGTTGGTGATGGCCGTTGACGGCTGATAAAGCCAGCAGATACTCGTTACGAGCTTCCGTCAAGCGATCGTCACACTCCCTCAAACTGGCGTTGAGCTGCACACACACACACACACACACACACACACACACACACACACACACACACACACACACACACACACACACACACACACACACACACACACACACGCACACATAATTGTATTTGTTGTTGTTTTAAAGTGAGAATGCAACAACTAAAACACTTTTTTTTTTATGCAAAAGGGACCAACATATAACCATGTTCTCATAATTAAATAACTTTTGAATGGTTCATTTCCTTTTTTAAAGCTGCTGATGTAATCATTTCACATATAATGATATAATTGAATTTAAATGAACTCTTTCTGAAACGTTTGTCCCTGGTAGAGACAGAAACCGACCATTTGGATGTATTGGAAGATGTTTTTGTGGGCCCAGTGGCATCCAGTCGCAGACCCAGCTGTTATTATTACAGGATTTACTACAACATTTTTAAATAATAGACTACAAATCCCTGCGCTCTACCTGGGGGACTGAAAACTTAAATTGTTGAGTTTCTTATTTATTTAGCTCATGAATATTTGTAAGATAAGAAGTGTAGAGATCCACATAATTGACAACATTTGATTATATTCAAGTGCATTTCACGTATGCTGCGGTAAGTATATGCACGTTAACCTTCAAGTTTGTTCATTTCAAATCCAATGTTCCTTCTTTAAAAGAATAGTCAAGGCATGTTCTTTGATTCTTGGTTAAGTTATTACATTTTGGAGTTTGATAACATTTTAGGTGGTGTTCAGTTCCAAAGGCATTAACACAACAGAATTTTGCATTCCAAATGAATCAGCACAATAGGACCAGCTCAACAATGTAAAATTAAGTCACAATAATATGGGATATAATATATACAGCATATAAGGAAATACTCAAACATCAGACCAATGGTACAAACAGGACGGAATTGTATTTTGGTCTGTGTAAGCAGCTCATTTCTGTATACAAACCATAATAACAAAGATCATTCAGTTTCATACCTTAGCAGTCATCTTTTGTAGTCCTGTCTTAAAGTAGAAGATCCCATGCTCACTTTTTCTGGCCCTGAAAGACATATTATATAACATCTTTACACTACAATGAAGCTTCTTATCTTTTAATTTATTAACATTAATTAAAGCCATTTTTGTTGGTTTGTTTTGCTTCACGGACACAGTGTATGGCGAGCTGTTTGAGTATTTATTCCATATCCTTGATATCAGACGGCAGTTGTGTACACTAGGTGGCTCTTTGTTAGCACTTGTTTGGCACTCTGTTTTATTAGTTGAATAAAAATTTTTACTAGTCATTATTTTTCAGCCACTAGTGGCACTTTTTTGTCCAAATAGTTCTGACATAAGCTTCTCCTACTAAAGACTTTCAGTGTCACTAGTACGGTCAGAGGACCTCTAGTTCATCAAAACGCTTACAAGTTGCGACTTCTGTGCTATTACTGCATCTCCTGGTGTCACTAGTAAGGCTTATGTAGGAACTAGTCGGACAAAAGTGCCACTAATTGCTGAAAAAGAGTGACTTGTAGATTTTTGTATTCAACTCGTAAAACAGAGTGCCAAACTAGTGTGACCAAATATCTAACAAGTGCTAACAATGAGCCAACTAGTGTAGGCAACTGCCGTCTGATATCAAGGATATGGAATAAATACTCAAACGGCTTGCCATAACAGTGTAACCTGGTCTGTGCATCAGCTGACTTCTCTTTGGCTACGTTGGCGATGTGGCTGAGCTGGTGGTAGCTCTTCTTGATCCGCTGCAGCTCCCTCAGAGCATCCACCACCTCCCCCTGGACCCTCTGCAGCCGCTCCAGACCCTAACACACACACACACACACACACACACACACACACACACACACACACACACACACACACACACACACACACACACACACACACACACACACACACACACACACACACACACACACACACACACACACACACACACACACACACACACACACATAAATGTTTCTATTCATTTATTTGTATTCACATTTTAAAAAACTATAAGGAATTTGATGAAATCTTTAATTGCAAAAAAGGTTTTTGGGTCATCCTGACCTGAGTATTTCATTCACAGGACTGATTCCCACTGACTGATTGTTGGCTTCTTAGCTTCTCTTCACACATGAGAAAGTTTGTCTTTGTCTCCAGACAGCATGAAACATGGCTAACACTAGCTGACATGCATGCATGACTTGTTCTTGAGTAAAGGTAGAAGTACTCAGATCTTGTACTTGAGTAAAAGTAGAAGTACTCAGATCTTGTACTTGAGTAAAAGTAGAAGTACTCAGATCTTGTACTTGAGTAAAAGTAGAAGTACTCAGATCTTGTAGTGAGTAAAGTAGAAGTACCAGAGTGTAGGAATACTCTGTCACAGTAAAAGTATTCTAAATGTTCCTCCAGTGAAAGTAGAAAGTACTCTCATCTAAATGTACTTAAAGTAGAGACAGTAAAAGTAGTCATTGTTTGATTGGTCCATTTCAGAATAATATCTCTGATATGTTTTATAATGATTGATCATTAAAGTGTTCTCAGAGCTGGTAAAGGTGCAGCTAGTTTGAATGGCTTTGTATACTGCAGGGTAGCTGCTGGATTTACTCCAGGTGAACTACAGTCTGATTTAAGGTTTGATTATATTTACCATCATTAATCCAAATCGGTACAGTAACTAAAGGTGTTTAGATTTAGAGTAAAAGAACACCATTTATCTCTGAACTGTAGTGGATTAGAAGTACAGAGTAGCATAACGTGGAAATAATCGAGTAAAGTACAAGTACATGAAAATTGTACTTAAGTACAGTACTTGAGTAAATGTACTTAGTTACTTTACAACACTGCTGACATTCAATAACAATTCAAATTTGACAAATTAAAACACATTAGAACCTTAACTTTTTTCCATTTTTAACTGGAGGTTTTCCGCCATTAAAGCCTATAATCCCAACTTCTGAAGAAACTATGCTGCAGTTGGCCGAAACATATTTATTTTTTCTTAACATTTCAAAAGTTTGCTTAAAATGAACTTGTCAGTGAGCGGAAACACACAGATAGTAGTTTGTTTTAATGATGATACTGCAGATAATAACTTCCTGAGTGTTTTCAGTAGTGGAGCACTGTGTGTGCAGCTCTCTCACTCTCTTAGCTCGGATGTCCTTTGCATTGCGAAGACTGTTGGAGACTTGTCCAATCAGGCGGCGGTATTCCTCTGCAGCGGCTAGTCGCGATGCAGCAGACTGAGCTGTAGCATCTACCACCGATCGCCACACACCAAACACACTCCTGAAGGCACACACACCGATAGGCATAAACTGACAATCCTAATTATTGTAAGTGACCTTTAAACTTCTCAGTGATCCCCTTTCAGTAAATGATGAAACTAATAGGAACATGAGCCAAAACCACACTAACTTCTATTATTCGACTAGTATTTTATATTGATTAAAGCCCCAATGCCACTTTTAAACACGTCTGCTGAAATGTATTCCAACTGAAAAAAAATGTTTTGTTAAAAATGTAATTATTGTTATGTTAAAAGGTTAAGCAGCTGATGAGAGAGCTACGGTGTCTGTGATTGTGTGTGTGTGTGTGTGTGTGTGTGTGTGTGTGTGTGTGTGTGTGTGTGTGTGTGTGTGTGTGTGTGTGTGTGTGTGTGTGTGTGTGTGTTTGTGTGGTACCCAGAGGCGATGGCATCTGTGTTTCCTCTTTGCCAGTCTCTTTTCTGGTACTGGACAGCCAACCTCTGAAGAGCCTGAAAATAAAAAAACTCTTTATTAACCAGTTACTCAAACAACACACATCTCATGAGGACGTGATTTGAAGTACCCACAATGCTTTTCTGAACTCTTCTTCACTCAACTCTATCTGTTAGTATAGTTTTTTAAGTATATTATAATACTACCTAGTAGGGGTGGGGGAAATAATCGACACAGCATAGCATTGCGATACTTTTGCGTGATATTGTATCGATAGACGGACACCAAGTATCGATATTTTATTATATAAACTATTCATATTGCAAATCCAAATTAAAGTCTTTAGTAACAATTGATTTTTCAATCCACTAGATGGTGCTGAGCTGTTTCTTGTGCGCTCATGGCCATGGGTAAAGTCAGTGGGATTGGCAGGAAGTTAGTCCAAACAAAGATGGAGAAAGAAATCAGAAATGCGTCATATCGCAATATATCGTATCGCAGTACTTTCATATCGTAGAATCGCAATACTATCGTAGCGTGGCTTAAGTATCGCAATAGTATTGTATCGTGGGGATCCTGGTGATTCCCAACCTCTACTTGACACGAACTTTAAACACAAGGTAGTACGACTCAAATGCACGACCCCAGCAGACAGAGTTAAAGTACTAAAAAAATACTTTATTTCCCCCCAAAATGCACAAAAACAACAAGAACTCAAGACGCTCACATGGAGGATTAAAAAACACAATGCTGGTACACTGGTTACTGACTCACAGACAGGACAAGACCAACTGGCACAAGACAGGGGGAGACAGGACTATTCAAACACGAGGTGACAGGGAACAGGTGGAAACAATTAGGGGCGGGGCTGACGCTGACGAGAGCAGTGACAGGGAGTCAAGAGACCTGGAACGAGACGCAGGAGGTGGGTACCAAAACAAAACAGGAAATGGGAGACAAGACAAAAATGACTAAACAAAACATAAAACCTGACCAACCATAGACCTGGGGCATGATGACCCAAACAAGAAACTTGACAAGATTAACATCTTCGATGAGACACAACACTACTACCTAGTAGTAATGCCTTACGCCGTGGCTACACTGGATGCGCCACTGAAGCGCAGCTTACGTTGAGCGCACGTTCTGCAGAATGTATCATTTACTGGCTACACCGGCAGCGCACATACAGCGCACGTACGGTGCAACGTACAGGCAAAGGAACACTTTCGTTGTCTTCAGTTTTTGGATCCAGCATGACAACAATGAAACTGCAACACCGAGTTTGTGTTTCATCCATCGATCGTCTGTCGTTATCTTATCTGTAGGCTGAATAATTTGGCTAATGAATTTTGACGACAACAGATATCTCCATGGCAACTTGTCTATAAGAGTCTCCGGTGAAAGGAAACATGTATTCATTTCCTGTATACCAGTAGTTGAATTAAAAAAGAAAACATACAGACATGTTATGACTCATTTCTATGTAAAAAGGGTCGCGCACACCCCGCGCAAAAATAAATAAATAGAAGACTGGTCTATTTTAGCAAATCTGCGCGGCGCTTGCGCAGCATTTGCGCGCTGCTCTCACATCTGGTGTAGCCACTTTCATTGATTACAATGGAATCTATTGTTGCAACGTGCGCTCAACGTGCGCTCAACATGCGCTGCGCTTCAGTTGCGCGTCCAGTGTATTATGAGCAACTACCAAATTCTGACTTTTCCATGACTCAGCTGTGCTCTAATGCTAATCAGCATTTCATTTAATCCACAACTGTGCTGAAGTACAGGCTCACAGAAAGGCTAGTGTGGCTGTAAACTAAAAGTACCTCAGGGTATACACAAACACACCGACACACACACATTTATTAGAGGATCACACGTATGTGCCACATTCTCCAGCATAGTGAGAACACGTGAAGCTCTCTCCAGAGAGTGAGGCACATCTGAGGCTGCGTCTCATTTTCGATACCTCCCTCTGTACACTTCCACGTTGACACTATGAACACAATTGGGCAGTGTCTTGCTTTGGACCGGGTAGCACCGTTGGCTGCTGTGACTCAACCAGACAGGACGATCGCCACTGTTGGATACTATTGTTTGAGGTGCATCATCATTGCAGACTGCCCAAATCACCAAATACAATTAGGATGACTTCTAACAGTATGTTCCTACTTATATTAATAGAGAAAATTCCCGAAATCATTCACTTTATGGCAGCCCCAGCCATCACAGCTGTTCCCGCCATTTCCGTTACGTAGCCAAGATGGCGATCGTTGAGTTCGAGAAATGTCCAAGGCTCAACACTCAAATGTCTGAGTGCCTATTCGGGAAGGCATAACCCTGGTGTTGTAAATTACCAACACACACATACACATACACATACACACACACAACACAGCATTGAGGTACTGATATTGGACCTCAAATCAATAAATCATGAGCATTTCCCGTTAAAAAAAACAATGTTCCAGTAATACGACTGATAGTGGACTAGAATAGCCCTGTGCACTCACCTGACCGTACTCTTTCTCCATAGCTGCTCGCTGCTTGCTGAAGGTCCTTGGGGGGGTAGGGTACACAGAGGACACGTCATTTCTCAGAGAATCAACGAAGGGATTTCAAAAGTTCACAACAACTGTACCTGATCTCTTCCAGAAGCTCAGTGTCCTGATGTTGTTTGCTCTGCAGTTTGCTCAGCTGTTCTGAAAACACCAGCTTCACCTGCTGACTCTCCTTGACCTACACACACACACACACACACACACACACACACACACACACACACACACACACACACACACACACACACACACACACACACACACACACACACACACACACACACTTAGTGCAACAGTTGTAGGGAAGTCAATGTTGTGGGAGAACTTCTTTCACTATTCCATCAGTCAGTGTTTGTTTTATTATAACCCTTAACAATGACTTTTTAAAAAACTTATCTCAATGAGTGTTCTGAAGTAAGGAAAATAAATGCTTTCATTTTGTCCATATGTTTAAGGACTGTGTGTGTGTTTTACAACTGGTTTGAGAAAAAAAGGTGGTGTCCTCTTTATATTTCCTGTAGCCTACATGCAACAGTTGGCAATAACATTAGGTTAAATTGAGTTAGGGCGAATATTTTTGAGTCTCACTCTAAAGCCTGTGAGGTCTGAAATAACTTATAACATTTAATGAGCTTTTATAGTGCGTTCATTTAAACAGAAGCCTTGCAGTCAGACATTTTTTTTTAAATGACAGCTCAAGACACACCTTTTGAATGAAATTTTATCAGCGACATCCTCCTTCTTAAAATGTAGTTTTTAGAATCTATTATTTATTTAAAAAACGTTTACATTTTACATTGTTTCATTTATTTTAAGGGTATTAAATGTTTTAAGTTATATTATTTAACAGTTTTATCAGCGACATTTCCTTTTAAGTTGGCCTTTTTATCTCTAGATGGTTAATCCTCTATTCAATACGTTTTAATTGTTATTATTTTATCGTGCATACAGTCACATTTCTGTTCAGCCCGTGACTAAATAAATCGTCCATGTTCACAAAGAAGCCTCCCGTGAGTTACTACGTAAATGGCAACGAGGATAAAGTTACAGCAGATGCCTCGTGGATATGCATGCAAATGAGCAACACTGCTGAGTGGCTAGGTTAACGGCACAAAACACCGGACTGTGGCGTGCGCTAAGAGATGGCGGCGTCCATGGTAGGAAACACCGCGCCTTTTGATAGTCAATCCCAGACGAAATATTGTGAAGTTCTCCACCATTTGTTTTTGAAGCTAATGTGATCGATGATATACGTCGGCAGAAAGCTATTTTGCTCAGTTCAGTTGGCAGTCAGACTTACAGTCTTATGAGGAACCTCGTCAGCCGGGCGAGGCCTGCATCTGCAGCCGCCCCTGCTTGCTAAGAAGATGCCGTGCACAGAAGCTGTGTGAGAAGGGGAAAGGGGAGGGGGCGCAGCCGTGGTTGACAGTTCACCTCTGGGTCTCCCAAATGGAATGGACAAGGGGGGAAACGGGGGATCCACTGTATAGAGCAGGGTTAGCCAACCCGGTGCCCGCAGGCACTTGGTCACTTGCAGGGACCATGTGAGTCGCCTGCAGGGCATGTTCTAAAACTAGTCACCATGGAGCCCCGTCTAAAATTTGTATTTAATTGTGTTGCTGCTCTTTTTGAATCAACAACACTTGCATTTTTATTTTATTTTAAAATGACAATATTGAATATACAATTTTAAAAACAAAAAGGGTTTTATGTATATATGAACTCTGACCCTTTCTGGGGCCAGAGTTCAATTACACGCGCAAGCCAAATCTCTATTGCTGAGACAATCTAGCGGGAGCAGCTACGATGGGGCGCTAGGTGCGGGTTTTACCCTAAACATGGAAGAAAAGCGAAAGAGAAATTACTTTTTTACAACAGTGAAAGAAAAGTTCACTTTGCCGGGCGACTGTGTCACGAGGCCGGTGAAAGACTCGCAAAAAGCAACGGAAGCTTCATTTAGAGCTGCACATTTTTTAATAAAGAACAAGAAATCCCTTTCGGACGGAGAGGTCTTGAAAGGTGCAATGATGCTTATTGCAAACACGGTTTTCAAAGACGAGAAGAATGGTTCCGATGTCATCTCCACTCTCTCCGATGTCCAACTGGGTGCAAGTACGATGGTTAGGAGGGTGTCGGCTAGGTCTGGGAACTTGACAGAGCAGCTGGACCGGGATCTGGCTAAGTGCCGGTGGTTTAGCATCCAGTGCGACGAGTCAGTGGACAGAAGAGGTACATTGCATGATGAGATTTATCCGAAAGGTGTTTGAGTATTTCTCCACAAAAGCAGAACTCCTGATACTACTGCCACTGAAGACAACAACGAGGGGAGTTGACATTTACATCGCGGTGAAGAGGTCCTTCGTAGAGAAAAAGACCCCATTAGAAAAGCTGGTGTCGGTGACTACAGACGGGGCTCCCGCCATGACGGGCCGACATGCAGGCTTCATTGCCCAATGCAAAGGTGACCACAGACTTCCCGTAATTCCACATTACCACTCATCATTCACTAGCAGGCACTATGTTTATGTACGGGGTGTAATTCCATGTAGAACCGCCACTGCCCCAAACCCAGTGAAATTGTGAAGCGCTACAAATTGAACTCAAGGAATAGGAAGCTGGGAGAAACCGTCATGGAGTATGTAGCTGTGCTAAGGAAGTTAGCGCAAGATTGTAACTATGTAGGCAAGTTAACAGAAATGCTGCTTGACAGGCATACTGATACTAAGAGTTGCAACACTCCCATAGACCTCCGTTGTAAAAAATGGCGGCGCCTACTTCCGGGGTATGGACATCGAGATAGTTCCAAACATTGGCATTTGGGCGTTGGTCCCCGTTCACTTACATTGCGGCGCATCGATTAGTTCCAGAGGTAAGTTGCTGAAATATTGACCTCTTTTGAAATAACAACTGTTTATATTGTATTACAGGCCCTTTATGATGCTTATACTGGTCTTCATATATGCACAGCGTAATTATCTATATTTTATCTTGGTTGTTACAACCAATTTGCAAGCATTGCCTGCTAGTTAGCTAGGGCGACTTCGCCAGCTGTGAAGGTAAGAGTTCGGTAATGAATCGTTAGTGACTTTTATATTAATTATTTTGGGTAACTAACAAGCAGGATTTGGATTGATTATCAGGGGGGGGGGGTTTGTGATTAATATTTCATTTAATATCGCATAGACTTTTGGGATATACTAACTTTTCATTATGTTGACAGTACTTACTGTACTACATTTTTTGTACTGTTCCGTGTTAACTTTATTGGTGAAGTTAGTGTAAGGGATGTCAACTCATGAACGAAGCATGAAGACTCAGGTTCCCGTGATATATCTCAGATACTCATTTACTGTGAGGAAACTTTGTATTGTAATGTACATAGTTTAATGTTAACTAGTTTAATTTAACCAAATGAACACTTTTTCAGCCTCATATCAACCAAGGGGGCTGCTGCTGGTGGTGAACGGGAGCTGATTTTGGCAGAGACTGGTATGGAATTTATAAGCAAAATCACAAATCAATAAAACAGCCCAGTTACGTTAAAATGGAAATCATGAGACGTCTATCATCAGATGAATGATATGGAAAGGAAAAGTTAAGTTAGAACTACTAAAGCCAGTAGTGCGACCCATGCTAACATGAACAAAGCTTTTCTCCAATACAATTTAAAACTAATCTAAGTAATACCCAGCTTTCCGTTGTCACCCTGCCTCTCCAAATGCAAAACTGATATTAACAAATATGCAATAATGCAATGACAGCTGGAAAACTGCTTAAGTGTGTGTTTTCTTTAATATTTACCATTCAATAATGCAATCGCTGCTGTCTGTCCCACTGTAGATTTATTAAAGAAACAAGTCACAAGTGTGGGAAGATGAGCCATATTCAGAAAGTGTGTGGGTCAAAAGGCTCAGTTAGTGCTTCACAAGTGGAGTATATCAGAGATATAAGAACGTGAAAACTCAGGGAGCAAACTATGTCAGCCAGGGGGAGGGTGAAAAAGATGACATAGACACAGAAGAGGTCATGTTCACTTTGTACAAAATAGATGAAATAGACATAACAGCAGAGGAGCCATTTGTAGAAACACTGACTGTCAAGGAGACTGAAACACAGTTTGAAGGATGAAGGATGTGGGGTAGCCTAGAAAGCTAGGCACACCCTAGCGGTAGCTAATTTAATTTGCAGCCAGTGTTCTGCCTAGTAACTCCTCGTTAGCTTGCGAGCTGCAAATTCTTAACTCTGGTTTGCCCAATCACATCGTGTGATTGTCGGTGGGCAGGCTTAACATAATGACTACAGAGTTGCGACCGTTCCACGTGTAGTTCCTGCCGGTCTCTGCTACCTGTAAATAAAGAAGATGGCTGCTGCTGGCGAACAGCAGTCTTTTGAATCGACTTTGGCCTCGACTTTAAACAATTTGGAGTTAAGCTTTTTTTTGAAAAATGAACAGATAACGGCACTGAAGGCAATTATTCTGAAGAAAGATGTTTTCTGAGTTTTGCCGACCGGATACGGCAAAAGTTTAATTTATCAGCTAGCTCCGCTGGTGGCCAAACGCATGGGACTCAGTGAGGACCAGGTAAACGAGGCTACCAAATTTGGACTCCCGGCCCTGCAACTTGGCAAAGGCGACCAGGAGGAAATTCGAAGCGGCCGGTGCCAGTTGATTTACGGGACTCCTGAATCCTGGCTTCTTCAGAAACAATGGCGAGATATGTTGGCCACCAAGGTCTTCCAAGAAAACCTATTAGGGATTGTAGTGGATGAGGTTCATCTCACTTGCAAATGGTAAGTATGGTTTAGTGATGAAGTAGATATTCAACAAGTAATCTTAACTGAATGATGTTGGAGGTATGCTACAACCAAAGCTATAACAAACTACTCTGATGTTACACAGTTCTATAAGGCTCAGATGTTACAGCAGTGACATCACAGAACAGTTAACTAATGGATGTTTGATTCAGACCTAAACATTTTTAGTTGTAGAACGTATTGTGTTACTTTTTCCGTCGCTCTGACTACGTCAACTTCTTCGTTGCTCTGATTGGTTGTAGCGCTATCCTATTGCGTGCAGAGGGAATATGTAAGACAACCATTTATCCCGCCCCTCGGTTTGAGCCCTGCCAATTGTGTGTGCCCAGACCAAACATCTTGGTCTGGTTTGCCAGGCTAGATGTGGGGTAACAGTGGTGAACCAGCCCTACAACCATGCAGAGTGAGACTCAGAACATACACAGAACATAGGGTAAATGTTTTTGGGGCAGTTATGGTAAAAGTGCAGCACAAGAAGTCAGTAGAAAGCCTACCTGTGGTAGTTGTGCCAGGGACGAGCCCTAGTCTAGTTGGCAGAAACTGGATTACCGGTGTTAAAACCAGATGAGCAAGGTTGTGCGGTGACTACAAACTTACTGTAAATCAAGTATCAAAACAGGAGCAGTATCCAATTCCCAGGATTGAAGACTGGTTTGCCAGCCTGTCAGGTGGACAGAAATTCACAAAGCTAGATCTGAGTCATGCATATCACCAAATCCCTATGGATGAAGAAGCAAAAAAAAAAAGTGAACATAAATACACACAAGGGCTTATTCACACACAAAGTGCTACCTTTCAGAGTATCATCTAGCCCAGCTATTTTTCAACGAACCATGGAGGGGCTGTCTACAGGACATCCCTAGAGTGGCAATATTCTTGGATGATATCCTGCTGACAGGGAATGACGACCAAGAGCATCTGCAGACTCTTGTCCTTGTGCTGAAACAGCTACAGGAGGCCGGTCTCAGGCTCAGAATAACCAAGTGTTCCTTCATGAGTGAGGAAGTGATGGTTCTAGATCATAAGGTGGATGCAACAGGACTGCACCCAGTCCATGAGAAGGTGCAAGCAATCAAAGAGGCACCCACACCTTCAAATGTGATAGAGCTCAAATCATATCTAGGACTGTTAAACTATTATAACAAGTTCCTGCCCTATCTGTCAACCACCCTTGCTCCAGTGCACAAACTGCTACAAAAAGACACGAAGTAGCAGTGGAGAGCCACAACAGACGGCGTTTGAAAAGTCAAAAGACATGATGCAGTCAGCTGAAATGTTGGTGCATTATGACCAAGAAAAGGACATTGTACTATCATGTGATGCATCACCATATAGATTAGGTATAGTGCTCTCACACCGCATGCCAGATGGGACTGAAAGACCCATTGGATTTACATCACGGACACTAAATGCTGCCGAAAAAAACTCACAACTTGAAAAGGAAGGACTGGCAGTGGTTTTTGGAATAAAACGCTTCCACAAGTACATTATGGACGGAAGTCCACTATAGTGACAGATCACAAGCCCCTGTTGTCACTTTTCAGTGAGATGCGAGCCGTACCCCAAATGGCATCACCAAGGATCCAACGTTGGGCCGTGACCTTGACAGCCTATGAATGCACCATAGTGTACAAAGAAGGAAAGTACCACAACAATGCAGACGCACTGAGCCGCCTGCCCCTACCAGAGAAACCTGACCTGGAGAGGCCAGAACAGAGGGTTCTCATGCTGGAGAGTTCTGACATCACACTTGTGACAGCTGATGAAGTGAAAGTATGGACAGATAAGGATCCAGTACTCTCACCTGTGCGGGAAATGGTACACAGAGGCTGGACATCAGAATTAAAGGAGATTGAGTTTGGCCCCTATGCAGTGAGGAAACATGAACTCAGTATCCAAAATGGGTGTCTGTTGTGGGGCGCAAGAGTTATTGTGTCAAAGCCAGGCCAAGAAAGTGTTTTGAGACAGCTTCATCAGTGCCACCCGGGAGTGTCCAGAATGAAAGCACTGGCTAGGAGCTATGTATGGTGGCCAAAGCTCGACAAGGATGTGGAGGATACTGTCATGTCCTGTACAACATGTCAAGAGCACCGAAATGTTCCGGATTATGCTGGACCATTCATGGGGAAAATGTTTTTTGTGCGCATCGGTGCACACTCAAAATGGATGGATGTGGTTCCAGTAAATTCTGCCACTTCAGCCACTCCAATTGAGTGGCTGCGTACCAGTTTCAGTAACCATGGACTGCCTGAATTGTTGGTGTCTGATAATGGCACTTGTTTCATCAGTATAGAGTTCAAAGATTTTTACAATGTTCCGGTTGGATGCATATAACCTGCTTAAGGGGAAAGGGATGTTGTAATGGTAAAATATAGGAATGTTTGTCCACCAGTCCACTAGATAGAATGGTTACATTGAGGTTGTTGCCAGAACATGCTGTCCCCCACAATCCCTTGCGGCCGCAACAATTACCGTGACACAACATTCGGCCGTTCACGGAAAAAAACAATCGTGACAGAGAAATACGTTTCATGAAAGTTACGGTGCTTATTAAGCAGTTTAAAACTTATGCTGTAACTTTCCAAAGTGCTTTGTTTTGAA
Source organism: Eleginops maclovinus (assembly GCF_036324505.1). Taxonomy (NCBI): domain Eukaryota; kingdom Metazoa; phylum Chordata; class Actinopteri; order Perciformes; family Eleginopidae; genus Eleginops; species Eleginops maclovinus. The sequence continues at coordinate 25,668,134 of NC_086371.1, forward strand.
CATTCAGCTCTATATTAACCAAAAGGAGAAATATGAACGTTACTTTTTTACTGAATTGATCAGATAAAGTCCACATTTCAGTGTTTACTGAGCTGTGTGGGGTTTCTGAAACGTTTTAAAACATGTTTGAATTGTGATATACAAAGTGATAGGTTAAGGCATAGCTAGTTTATTATAAACACATTTGTATCATTTTAACATCTTTCATATAATCATACATATTGGGATTCATGTGGATTCATACGTGTGGACCGGAGGGTGAGGGTGACGAGCATAAGTTTCACTTTCCTTTTTTATTTCAATTCCAACCTTGGTCCTGAAGAATATATGTCTCTCTGTTGTCCTCGTTCATAAAGCATAAAACAACACCATCAGAGCACGGTGCAGAGTCTCTCTGTGCGCTTTATAGAAGCTGTAGTCCCCCACAGCAGACGCACATTAATAACGTCCTTCATCATACATATGTGGGATAGTGAAAGTGCAGTCGGCATTCTCAAAGCACCACAGTCTCTTTTCCTTTTGAGTTCTCCTATCCACTATTCCTTAACCCGTGACATTTCACACAAAGGTCAAGGAATAGTAGATAGGAATAGATGATAGGAGCTGATTTTCTGACTATTCGACCGTACCCACGGAGTCACATTTCTGTTCAGCCCGTGACTAAATAAATCCTCAATGTTCACAAAGAAGCCTCCCGTGAATTGCTTCACTTAATTTTTTTTTTTTTTTTGAGAGGGATCATTATCTGTGTATAGTTTTTAGTATCATACCTTTTACCTCCTTGTGTTCTAACACATTGAATCTCTATTTTATGTTGTTATGCTGCATGTGTTCAAAAAAGGTCTTAACATCTGATCTGAGGTGAATTTCTTCTTATGGATTTTAATTTGCGACGTGTGCCCTATAGTAAAGCAATATTATTAAGTCTAACTCTAAAGCTTGTGTGGTCTGAAATAACTTAGATCATTAAATTAGCTTTCACAGTGTTTTCTTTTAAAAACCAAAAGCCTTGCAGAGTCACTACATGTCCTGTTTCAGCAGTCACACAATGGGACCCAATACATGTTCCATGCTGGCAGGGAGGAGATGTCACAGAGAATATATCTACTATCCAAAAATCAATATTTCAAATATATGAATGTACTGTACAACATTAACATATTTCACCTACTGTCTCTAAGCAGCTGTTGTAAAGATGCTCTTAAAACTGTTAACTTTCAAAGACGAGTGTATAGAAGCAGGATGAAAGCAGTAAGACACAAAGTGTCATATTAAGATTAACTCTACATTGATATGAACTCTATATCAGTGCCTTACCTTCCTTGGTGGAGGCTGCATAGTGTCCGTTATTTCCTCTGTCGATAGGCTACCGCTCTGTTGCTTCCTCTGTACTTCACAAACTGAAAGTGCAGGTCACTCCCCCTGTCACTCCCCCACCCCCACTCTCTCGGTCTCAGTTTAAATTCAATGGGGTTTCATTTTGGCATGAGTATTTCAGGTATAGCTGTTGCCAAAGCATCAAAATAATCATGTTGATACAATAAATGTTTATTATTTCAGGCATGTTTCTTGGCATGGATGGCGTCCCCTGAGATGTGTCAAGGCATGTGGAACATTTGCTGTTGGAGTCACCTGGTTAGTGTCTCTATTTCACAACTGATCAGCAAGTAAAGCTCCCTTACACTTAAGAAGGCAGGGGCCTACATCTTTCATTCAAGACAGAGCCACAGGAGCTTAAATACGAACACATTTCATAAGAATCCAGGACGCAAATGCACTAACAACTATCTTCTTTCATTCAAAGGTCCCCTTTTATGCAAAATTCACTTTTTGATGTCTTTTATCCATAAATATGTGTCCCCGGTGTGCAAGGAGAATCACAAAGTGTCAGAAAATACAACCCTCTCTCTTTTCCTCCTTACCCACATCTGTAAAAACGGGGGTACAAACGAGCTGACCCAGATTTGCTGCCGATATGATGTCATGACCGAAATGTGGCAACGTCCCCCCCACGTGACACATCCCAACCTATCGTACGCAATATACAGTCGCGAGCTGAATCCCCTCCGTAGCACCTCTGTGTGTCTGTGCAGGATGTCTGCAGGAGGGACTTAGAGTTGTTGTATATATAATACATATAATGTCTCTGTTCTAGTGGTAAACACTGAGAAGTGTTTCAGAAATAATGCTGGATGTGGTTTGGAACATACAGTGGAGGAAATAAGTATTTGATCCCCTTACAACCAACAAGGATTGTGGCTCCCACAGAGTGGTTAAATAAGTCCTCTCACTTTAAGAAAGTACTCCTGATGTCAACTCTTTACAAGGGGATCAAATACTTATTCCCACAATTTATTTTTTATCTTCATTTCTGGATTTTCTTTCCGATATTCTGTCTCTCACTGTTAAAATAAACCTACATTAAAAATGACAGACTGTTCATTTCTTTGTAAATGGGTAAACTAACTAAATTGGCAGGGGATCAAATACTTATTTCCTACAAGTTCTCGAGTACTTCTACCACCTCTGTTTATAATGAGGCGTGTTGTGTAGTAAAGGTGTATATGGGGATTTCGATTTATCTTGTCTGGTTTCTACAATTTAAATCTCATCCTAATCCTTCTGCTTCTGTGACGTTAGACGTTGGGACTTTCTTTCTGTAAGTTCATCCTTGCCTTCTGAGATCAGTTTTAAAACTCTGCTTTATCATAACCCAGACACAATAATAAATGATTGTACCAACATAAAGCATATATGACAGTAATAATTTTATTCATGTTGCACTTAGAGTTGATAAAGTTATCACAAAACATGACAGACGGAAAGGGTTACATCAGAGCCAATTAGTTGACCTTAACACAATGATAAATTAAGAATAAATAAAATAAATAATAGTAATCATTTTCCAACATACATCATATTTCATGTTCAGCATCAATATTATTATTATCAATAAATGGGATGTAATCTATAGAAGTTCTGCAGTCATACATCTTAATGTATCTAAAAATACATCTTAATAGACTTAATAGTACGTTTTCATATTTAATTCTAACCGAAAATCAATCAAGTAGTTGCCAATTAGTTGCATTTAATGGTTGCAAAGCTGTCAATCAAGTGTTTCTGTAAGTGAAAATCCATAAATACAATGGTCCAGTCTTATTCCAGAAGATGCTTAATAAATAGCTCCATGAAAAAACAGTGAAAAGTAATCAGACTAAAACTTTTAATTACGCTTGGCTGTACAAATTTGACCTGCCAGGTTGCTCAGTTTGTGAAGGAAGACTTTTGGTGAAATAGGCACCGGCAGTGGACAGATGTTGGTCATATTCTGAAGGGAGAAGCACATGGACATAGCAGTTCAGTCTCAACACTCTCATCAGACAGTCAAGCCAACACACAGCCCATAATGAAGCCGCCGTTAGTGAAGGCTGTCAGTCAGCACAAACAGGTAACACAGCTCTCTGCACAGCAATGTTTTAATCTGAGGGTTATTCATTTATTTAAATTTCCAGGTGTTTCTCAGTATGTAGTGTCTCTCCTGGGACATGTCTCCATGCTTTAATGTTCAAAAAGCTCTTTATGTTTCTCATACTGCCTGTGCTGCAGCACCTCTTTTCACCCTCTGTCTGAAACCAGAGCCCAGTCTGCTCTGATTGGTTAGCTGGCCAGCTCTGTTTTGATTTGTCAACCACTTAGAGATGTCCTTTCCCTTCGTCTATCACATACAATGTGTTGGAGCGCTAGGCTTTAGGACGCAAAGGTTACAAAGTGATGTCAGTCATTTCTGGAAGTAAACAAGGGAGTCTAATGTAGGCGTTTCAGGGTTAGTGAACACAGGGATTTTAGCCTTTGCAGACCATTTACATGCACTAATACTAATAGAATAATAGAATGCACAGGAGAGGGAAAACCCCCAAAAGGCAAAATGAGCAACCATTCAAGGACTATTTGATTTAAGGGATAATTTCATAATTATTATAACAACTGTGAATCTTGACACACTTCACTTTGTTAGCCAACCAAGAAAAAACGACATGTTCATATGGCTCCTCATGCTTAGTTTTTGAGGCAGACTCAAACAAAGTTGTGAACCTTTCCTTTCGGGTTAATTGAAAGAAAAACCAGTCCCCCAATTCTGAGTAAACCCTAACCCTTAGTGGAATAAGTGCATACAGCACTGTAGATCTGCATCTGCCGATCGTGTTACTCAAGGTCAGTAAGAAGATTAATGACTTGTATATAACCTGTGTTTTTACCATGTGTCGGTTTTATTTCTTATTATATTGCAGCCTGCCTTTATTTGAAACCAATTAAGTTGTTGTGATGGTTCTCTAAATGGCAGATGGAAAAGTTTCGCAACACAAAACGGAGAACGGAGTCAAAGGACCATTTCCTGTACAACACACTGATTAATGTAGAGCTAAATGCTATAGTTATGTAATATTATGAAGATACAATAGTGTGTTCATATGACTCAAACTGCTTTTTGCCGATAAATAAGTAATGCCTCTTTAAGCTGAGAAAAACTCATGGGAGCTGCAGTTCAATGTAGTTACACTCTCATAAACTCACACACATTACGCACCGGACAGGATTTGGCATTAGTGTGATCGCACCACAAGATGATCCCAAGGTATATAAAACAAAAATCCCAATGATCATTTATGGTCACTTACCAAACCGTATTTAGTTATCTTTGTTAGTTCAACGATCACTGTTTTGATGATTCCACTTTGGTTAAACCTTTCTTTCAGGGTCTGCAGGCCGCTGATGAAAGAACCAGGCGAGGTACAGTTCTGTGTAGAAAGAAGAATATGAATGTGAACGTTATTTGAAAGTATGAGTATATGTGGCTTTATTTTAAAAAGCAAAACTACGCTAAGAAAAAAAAAAACTCCGTTCCAAGTCTGTTCACAGATTCTGATCCACTAACAAGTCCTTAAACAATGCAGAGCCCAGGCCATGTTCCTGTCAGTGTTTACTTCCTGTCTGTCTTCTTCTACTGATTTATCTGAAGTCCAGTGGTTCGTATTTTAACCTCTTTTCCTTTCTCTTTCTTGATCCTCCTTAACAACGGTCAATATAGTCCTTGACAGCGGTCTGCCCTACTGGATAAACAACATATCACATGTTCTGAATTGACCAATCAGAATCGAGTATTCAACTAAACCATATAATAAAACCATGTATTAAATCCAAATCTGAAAATAGGACAGTTTTAAGGTTGTTGGAAGGTACATTTTCACTGCTAGGATAGAAGTTTCTATCTGATACCAGTCTTTGTGTCAAGCTAAGTTGAACATTTCTCATTGATAGTCACTTAACTCGCTGCTCCTAACTTTGCCAAAATATAGAGTAAACACATTATAAAGTAATGGTGTTCCTTATAGGCAATAATTCATCATCCATCATGTTTGATGATAGTCATCTCTTTCTCTCTCTCTCTCTCTCTCTCTCTCTCTCTTTCTCTCTCTCTCTCTCACACACACACGCACACGCACACGCACACACACACACACACACACACACACACACACACACACACACACACACACACACACACACACACACACACACACACACAGTACTCACCTCGGGTGACACCGTGAAGTTAAAACACCTGCATTTTGATTCCTGAAGAAGTAATTTGAAGAGAAACAAGTATTTATGTTTTAGTTTATCACCTTCACACCTAGCAATTTCATTTATTTTAAGAAGCAGATGTAAAATAGCTATTTCATTTGTAGACACTGTGTAATAACATATATATATATATATATATATATATATATACAGTAAGGAGTTGTACAAGACAAGACAGAAGAGAGAGAGTATAATTGGGCTCTGATATAAATGTAAAAATGATACATTTAGCAATCCACAAAACAATGACTCAAATAGATTCAGATAAGATCAAATGCGAAGCAAAGAGGAAGTGGTAAGTCATTGGTGCGTGCTCAGCAGAAAAGAGCTCACAGTTCATAAAGACTGCAATTGTGAAAAGGTCTGATTTTTTTCTGTCACACACACACACACTTGTCTCAAAATCTATTTTTTGTCTTTTTACCGATAAATAACTTTTTTTTTCATGCTTGTAGACACTTACGAGTCGGAATCAGTTCCCATTCTTTCCCTCCCTTTATGCAACAAAGTCAGTGTGCATGTCATGGGATGATCTGTATCTACAACAAATCCACTGTGTTCCACTTACGTAATAACTAATCTGTCAATAATTACAATTTGTGACGTCCTTAGGGGAGAGTTGAATCCTCCCTAGGGAGCATGCAATAAGTCAATATATTCTCACATGACTCGTCATGCACACTTTGATATGACTTTCATTGTATGGTATTGGATATTTAGCATGGCCTATTATTATGATGACATAGGTAGGTAAGGCAAAAAAGAACTGTAACATCATTAAATCAACAAAAAAAAATCTATCCATAAAAGAGTTTCAAGAGAAGTGCAAAGAGTTGTTCACACATACGGATGTTAGTGGAAGACTTACAGTAATATCAATTGAGCTGCAGTTGTCCTTACAGCCCTGTCAAAACCAACAAGAAACAGGTTACATACATCTCTTTTGATCACACACACACACAAACGCACACACACTACTGAACACTTTTGTCTCATTAATTTGTTGTTAACAGCTGATTACTAAAACACAATATCTGATCTATGTCCAAAGAAAGTCTCAGCACATTTACTGACTGCGTGTGCCATTCCCTGTATGTGAAACAAGATGTTCTGTGATGATGCCACCTTACCTCCAGACCTTTTCCAAGTTTCTCCACACGCAGGCTGAACTCGTAGGTGTTTAGGACCTTGTGTATACTTCCAGAGAAGGCCGGAGGAAAAGAGATGAGAAGCGGCAGCATCAGTAGTGGCAGCATACTTGTAGAGAAGCTACAGAACACAGTTGTGGATTACTAACAGAAGTCCTGACTCACAGAGGCTTTTGATAATTGTAAAATTCTGGTCTATGTATTTCTAGTCCAGATGATGGCAAACGTCTAGACCTGTATTCTAAATCTTGAAGAAAGTCTTGCTGCCTGTGGCACACTCTTGAACCTTCTCCTGAGCCTTTGTCGATGGATTGGCAGGTTTGTAGCTTTTAACACATCAGGATGTGACATTTCCAAACTATTGGGGAATCCCTTTGGCCATGCTGTGATAATTTTTTCAAGATTCTCCCACACACATCTTTACTCAAACAGGACCCCTACACGGTGGCAAGAGTGATATAGCAAATGTGTGGTTTTTCTAGCCACATATCTGCGAGATCACAGTGCTTATGACTGTCACGGCATTTCCTCCTGTGTGTGAAGACCTGGCCGTCACTGCACAAAGCATGCCTGATACCTCCTCCGCCACAGTTTAAAGGATGTGGATTAATTAATAATAATCATAATACATTATTATTAGTTAATTTCATCCTGCCATTATAGGAAATTAAAATGTTTAATTTGGCCGCCTCTAAGTTTCCTATCCCTGGTGCAACAACCCTAAGATTTAAAACATTGCATCCTTGGACTGGCACATACTGATACTTCTGACTTTTTAATGCATCAAATAGCTCCACGTGTCAAGCTTTCAAACATAAAAACTACGTTAGGTTTAGGAAAAGGTCGTAGTATGGGTTAAAATAAATGAAGTGCCTTAGTTAACCATGCCTCAACCCAACCTCTAATCACCTGCTGAGCTACTTTAACCGGTCCACAAAATCAACTTCGTTTGTCTCAGATATCAAGTTCCCTTTTTCCTTCATTGCATCCATTACCCTTCCTTCTCCACCCATATCAACATCCTTACATCCTTCATCCCTTCAGTTATTCATCCTTCATCGCTACATCCCTTCATCTCTCCCTACATCCCTTAGACCACTTCGACCCCTATACCTACATCCCTTACTCCTCACATCCCTATAACATTCATCCCTAGATCCAGCCGTCTTTCACTCCCTACATCCCTTCATCCCTTCAAAACTCATCCCTACATCCAAACATCCATTCATCCTTAACTCCCTACATCCGTTCATCTCTTCACCCATAATCCCTACATCCCTTCGACACTCATCCATCAGAGGTGGACTGGTATGGAGAAAACAAAGTGTTGCACTCCCTAGCCCTTGGCGAATTGAGTGAAACCGAACTTAAATCCATTGTTGTCAAATCTAAAAATGACTTTGAATGACAGTGATGGGATAGACCTGATTATTGTAAAAAAAACGATTGATTGTATAAGTAAACCCTTATGTTATATTTTCAATCTCTCTTTTCGTACAGGGGTATTCCCTAACAGAATGAAATCAGCAAAGGTTATTTTTTAATAATCAGTGTCATTGCTTTCACAATTCTCAAAAATACTTGAAAGATTGTTCTTACAAAACTTGATTATTTTATTTATAATAATAAATTACTGAGTGAGAGTCAGTATGGCTTTAGGACAAACCGATCTACATCGTTAGCATTAATGGAAATAATGGAAGAAATCACATCAGCAATAGAAAGATAGAAATATACAATAGAGGTATTTATTGATCTTAAAAAAGCCTTTGATACCATAGATCATAGCATCCTCATATCTGTATTGCAGACTTATGGAATAAGAGGAATAGCTCAGAACTGGATAAAAAGTTATTTGAACAATAGACAACAGTATGTAAAATTTCATGGTAATACGTAAAAGTATATGAAGATTAAATGTGGAGTCCCACAAGGTTCAGTTTTGGGTCCAAAACTCTTTAATTTGTATATTAATGACATTTGTGACACCTCAAAGTTACTTCAATTTGTGTTGTTTGCTGATGACACCATTTTAGTTCAGGGGGTGATTTAACAATTTGGCAGAAAGTATTACAAAAGAAATGGTCAACTTAAAATATGGTTTGAATTAAATAAGTTATCTTTAAACTTGAACAAAACTAAATTTATGGTTTTTGCAAATTGGAGAAAAGAAGAAAATGTTTCATTGTGTATAGATGTAGTAAGTATAGAGAAAGTGTCTGAGTGTAATAATGGATGATGAATTAACATGAACATCTCATATATTACATGTGAAAAGTAAAATATCGAAAAATAATTTTGTGTTGAATAAAGCCAAATATGTGCTTGCCTACAAGTCAATGCGAATTTTGTATTTTAGTTTGATATCGCCATATTTACAATACTGTGTTGAAGTGAGGGACAACACTTATATTAGTAATTTAAAACCTTTAATAATTATATTACAGAAGAAAGCTGTGAGAAATGTGCATAATGTACAACCCAGAGAACATACAACAAATATTTATTGAGTCAAGGCTGTTCAAATGTAAAGACTTAATAGAATAACAGACGGCTTTAGTTATGCATAAAGCAAAAACAAGAATACTATCAGAAAATATACAAAACAAATTAGTTTTAATCTCAGAGGATTAGTATCACAGGAGAAAATTACATTTTAAGCATCAGTTTGCACGTACTACTTTAAAGCAGATGTGTGTCTCTGTAGTTGGCGTAAAAAGTTGGAATTGTTTGACGAACTATTTAAAGGGCTGTATGAACATTTTTTAGTTCAAGAAAATGTATGAAGAAAGTGTAATCAGACAAGATGAAGTAGACTTTTGATTGTGTTCTGGTTTTATGTTTCTGTAGGTCTTTGTAAGAAACTGTGACGGACAGAATATTGCTGTTTTATTTGACTTTTTCATGGTTATTTCATTTTTTTGTTATCATATTTTAAGAAGGGACACCCTCAGCCCTACACCCCTTCAATCCCCATCCTTCACTCCCTACATTCTTTCATCCCTCACATCCCTACATCCCATCTCCCCACATCTCTTCTATTTGATCTGGTACATGCATTTGTCTCATTCTAGGTACCGTATGGGGGGCTTGTATTCAGACCGTCCAGAAAAACCCCTAAAATAGAAACCCCACCCTGAGTCTCCCTCCTGCCTGGACTTCCTGTTAATAAATCCATAACCGACATATCGTTGTGCCGTGGTGCTTGCTAGTTAACTTTGGTCCGGTTCCACAGGATCACAAACAGCGGCCTCCTGGCTGAAAGTGTGTTTGCCGAAGCAGAAATTCCAATTCTTATGCTACGTGTCTTGACTATCGGAGCACTCGCTTTAAGTGCTAATAAAATCAACAGTTGGGTTGAATCATGCAGCAAAGGCTGTGGCAAACAAAAGTATTTGCCATCTTGAGAAAGAGACCAGGCAGGTTAAATACCAATCTGAAGACTCAAAACTAGCCGATGGTTATCCATAAGTTTACCTTCCTACAGTATAAAGGAAGTTCTTGGAGAGGTCCAGCAACTCAGCTACAGCAACTCTTCATTTGGCTAAATACGCTTGTATTAAACATTACTTAAAATCCACTACAAGGTTTTCACTACATGTCTAAACAAACATCTTCTTTAAAGATGTTAATGAAATAAGAACACAGTCACAATACTTAATATGATCAGCATTGTTTTGAAATATCCATATTTACCACTAAATATGTTTTATTTCCATGATGGATTCAAATTGCCTTGGGATTGACAGAAATGCATGAACACATATAAAACAGAGACATTTCATTTTGAAATGTTGAATTAAGTAACTTCCAATTCAAACCAACCAATTCCGCTGCTGCTGATTTTACAATAACAAACACTGTATTTTGTTTTGTCAATGCGGTCAGAAAAAACTGTTTATGGTACTGAGTCGGACAATGCATGTGTAGCAAGAAAGCCAATAATTGCTTCATTAAAACAAAAAGTGTTGTGAAGCTGTTACAGATTGTGATCGCATGACTATTCTAAGGAATTCTTCAGGAATTACCAGTTAGTGACAAAATACTGTGGGCGACAGTGTGGTTTCAAACCTCACAGAGTATTTGACTGATTAAATGAAATGATCAAATGTACAACTACTGTTTTCCACTGTTACCTTTGTTCATTAAGATAAAGAGAAAACTGGAAGGACAAAAAAGAATTTCCCTCTCAAGTTGTGCCAGTTGACATGAAAGAAATCACAGGACCACATCTCAAAAAGGTCACAATCATTTCTCAGGCTGATAATATTATTGACCAAAACAGCAAATCTTACTAATTTCCACATCAAACTGTCTAAACAAAGCTTTCCCCAAATACTGTCAATAGCGAGCAAGCCCCAGAGCAGATCAGTCAGTGCTGCTACAGATGAATAACTGCTGTGGTTTTTCTTTGAAAGTAAAACCACTCTGCCACATCTGAGACATCTGTTGCTCAGTGGATGTAGTAGGGTGCTGAGTGTCAGCCGACTGCTGAGAGAGAAACACAAAGTTAAACTTACAGATGTTCGGTGTCTTCTTGAGATTGTGTCTGAAGCAAGAGGTGAACCAAAAATCAGCAGTTTGGGTCTTTCAGGGTTATTTGTGTTATCATTGCACATATTGCTGTTGGCCAGGTGTACAGGTGTTCCCCATTTTCTCAACAGGTCCTCATATTTCTTACATCATGTCATCCAATTTGGAATATGCCTCATTTTTAGTGATGTAACACCTAATGTTGATACAAATTGTGAATAATGTGACTTTTAAGAGTCAGTCAGCATCATCAGATGCAAATCTCAGTATCAATTTAATTATGGCCGGGTGATAATATAAATATTTATTGACTCTCTTTGGAATTCTATTGTTTCATACTTTAACAAGATTGTGCTGACCAAGGGTTTTCATTCATTAATACTCGAAAACAAAAGTATCTAATGTACTTGATCACATGGAACAGCTTGGACATACACTGTAGAGCAGTGGTTCTCAACTGGTGGGTCATGACCCAAAAGTGGGTCGCGGACCCATTTTGAGTGGGTCGCAGTTATGCAAGTGAAAAAAAAGAAAATGACGGAAAAAAGTCAACTTTTATTTTGAAGGCTGGAATATGTAATGCTGCACGTGCAATAGCCATTTGACTGGAAATGTCGGAGACCAGAAACGGTTTTCAAAACTGCTGTAAGGTACTGATCCAGGATTGGCTCCAAGCAACAAAAAATATGTGCTATATATATATTACTGCAGTGGTTCGAAACTTTGGGTTGTGATTTATTGACAAAGGAAAAAGTGTGTCCTGAAGCTTGACCAGTTGAGAACCACTTCTGTAGAGCATAACAAAGATTTAATGTAAAATTGTAGGTTATTGAAGAGCAAAAATATCATATGTAATAATACTGAGCTCCAGTGTCACTCAAACTGCAATGCCTTGTCTTTTATTTGACATTGAGAAATGATGCCTTGTTAAAAAAAACACAGTAGCCTATAGCTAGGGTTACAAATACACAGGGGAGAATGGCCAATGAGCAGTGTTGGGTGTAACGCGTTACAAAAGTAACAGAGTTACAGTAATGTATTACTTTTTGCTGTAACGCAGTAATATAACGCATTACTTCTGAAACGTGGGTAATATAATACCTGTTACAATTCTCAGTAACGCAGTTACAACACATTTTAACCCGAAATGATGTGGTGTTTAGTTTCTAAGAATTCACAAACATCGCGAGACATTCCGACACCAGAGAAATAATTGTGCAGGTAGAATAGTAACTCAGTAAGCCTGTTTACTATTGGTTAAGAGGGCTGCAGAAACAGATTCACAATGCAGAGCTGCAGACTCACAATGCAGAGCTGCAGGCTCACAATGCAGAGCTGCAGGCTCGGATAAAAGAACAGAGAAACACAGGAGTGCGCGCAGGCCAAAGCAACAGAAGGTAGCTTTCTCTGGGTCTGCTGCTTGAACCCTGAGAAGTTAAGAGACTCGTGGCAGAGTGTTGAAGATCTGCAGCCTCTGTCTTCTGTGGAATCGCCAGCTTTTAGAAACCTTGTCAGCCAAATCCCCGTTAACACACCAATGACCAGGTGAGCTAACGTTGAATAGAGACTCGTTCATATGCAGCAGGTCACAGGGTCGTGCAGAGGCGCCACTAACATGTTATTAATAACACACAGAGACGTCATGTTACCGGTATCACATATTATTCAGCACACTGAAACGGAGCATGAATTTAATTTCAGCATATTGCCATAGATAGCTTTAATTAATGAGCTGCAATAAACTACATTTCAGCATTTAAAGCCAAACTTTAGAGGTTATTTTGGTGAAAGTAACTCAAAGTAATGCAAAAGTAGTGTAACGCATTACAGTTCAGAGACAGTAATAATGTAATGTAACTTACTTTAAAAAGACAGTAATAAGTTATATGTACTGTATTACATTTTGGAAGTAACTTGCCCATCACTGCCAATGAGGAACAGGTGAAACTAATCAGAGTTGGATCCCACAGAACAAGAAGTGAAATCTACTACTACTTTTAAATCCAGGCTGAAAACATTTCTTTTTGCCGCTGCTTTTAATTGAACTGTCCTGATCCAACATTGTACTGTGACTTTTATTCTGCACTGTGACTTTTATTCATGTATTTTATACCTGTTGTGTTTATTTCATTATCTTTGCTCTTAAATGACTGTTTTTAAATGCCTTTTATAATGTGTTTATGCTGCACTATTTCTAAATGTCCTTCATTTCTGTAAAGCACTTTGAATTGCCTTGTGTTGAAAGGTTCTATATAAATAAACTTGCCTTGCCTATTGTATTGTTACTGGGTTTGTTTTCTCTGTGTGTAATGTATGTTGGACAGGTTATTGCATACTGTAGCCATACTGTTAAGTTGATGTCTAAACAAACCACTTTTTCCAACCCGGCACCAGTATCCTGCACAGGTATCATACAAAATTGGCTTCAACATACTTCCTTTGTTCTGATCTTTACACGTGTTCATTCAGAACAATGGATATTCAAAGTTTCCATGTTAACTCTGTGCAGTGAATACAGGCCTGAATATGAGATTTTGTGTTTTCAGTGCTTCCCCACAGTGCACACGCCAACACATGTTCTCGCTCTTCTACACACACATACATACACCCTCACCTTGTCAATGTCAAAATAGGCCAAAGGGGCTGAAAATTCTCTGTTTGTAAGGCATACGTGAGTGTATGATAATATTACACACAGAAACAAAGTGACTATAAATTGATAACATGAATTATAATGGTTTATAATCGTGGATGTATTTCTACTGGCTGTCTTAATAGTATTGGAAAGGTATAGGATTGTGTAATTAGCAGTGTTTTGTCTAAACCGGACAGGGGCGATACACCCTCATACAAAGATGCAAATTTCCCCTGTAAAATGTTGAAGTGGCGCCAGAAAACAATATTTCTGTTAGTTAAAATCTGTATAATGACTCAAGAAATATGAAGATGGTGTCAGATGTCTGGTCAGACGGCAGACAGCTTTGTTTTTAATGGAGAATAAATAGGGGATGGATGTCCGGTGGGTCTGCCGGGGGACGAGTGGCAGGCAGCAGGCTGACACTGAAACTGAGATTTCTGAATTCCATCCTTTCTTTTACTCTCCTTTTTTCTGGAGAGGAAGTAAAGAAACCGGAGCTCTGGATTTATTTGTTGTTTGAGGTGCAATATTTGACTCAGCAGCTTCAAGACATGACTTTTACTTTCAGCTCCACTCTAATGCAATCACGCTACTACTATACTCACTACTATATTTTTGGGAAAAAACCCCTGATTAGGATTGGGAAAGTACAAGAAAAAGTTCAGAAGGTGACCTTTGGAGAAAAGATAATGGGAAGGGAAACATTTAAAGCTCCGGCACAACACACAGTGAAGTGTCTGCAGCGCATCCACCTTTGGATGATGAGAACTGTCATACAAAAGCATGTTTTTTGTTGCAGGGTTCTTCCTCATATTCAGTATACCCTTTCTGACCAACCCAGGTAATACTGCCTGAATAGGTCGCCATTTGAGATCGGGTTTTATGAGTTTCTGAGAGGACAATTCTGCAGATATAAAAAGAGTAGATCAAGCAGACATGGACATTCCCCAACCAGCTGTGTATTATAATTTGAACTCCTTTGCTTACACTGTCAACAAACATCGAACACTTCATCGAATTGTGTAGATTAACAGGTCTCTCCCTTTTCTTATAGATAGGTGGGTAGAATCGGAGGATGAAACCCTCTTTATTAGTCACATACATGCACACAGCAGAGCACACCTCTGCATTTAACCCATCCTAGTACTAGGAGCAGTGGGCAGCTATCGTGTAGCGCCCGGGGAGCAATGGGGAGGGGGGATTGGAGGTGTCCGGTGCCTTGCTCAAGGGGACCTCTCCAAGTAGCAGTCCACCTTCCATATTTCAAGTCTGTTCGGGGACTTGAACCGGCGACCCTACGATTCCCAGTCCAAGCCCCTACTGACTGAGCCACTGCTTTTAACTCAGACACTGAAATGTTCAATATCAACTCATATAATTTGCCTTTATGGTGCGATGATGGTATTGTGGTTTAACTCCGAATTATGCAACTAATCAACTGTAACAATTTAAAAAATGTAGTAATGTTTGATGTTACAGAGTCTAATATTTCTTTGTTTTCTGTGTCTACCACAAGTAAAAACCTGACTTGTTAGGCATCAAATCAGCGGGCGGAACATCCCAAATTCTACAATATACGTTGTATATGTGTGATGGAAACTTCTGAAGCATTGGAGATGAAACTCAGAGAGACACGGGAGAGCAGGAACTTGATGGCAAAACACTGTTAGATTTACTCGGAGTTGCGGCCGGGGAATTTAAAAGACATTTGCTGCAGCCACGAGTTGACACAGCGGTTGCCCGACCAATTCTGAAGATCTCTACTACAGTACGAGGTTCTATCTAGTTCAGAGTGTATAATCAACATTCCTCATTAGCGAGACTAAACAAATATGGACCCTGAATCTAACTAGAGCTGTCGTCCATGGAAGAGAATGTGCGTCAGGGAACCTACGTTCCAGATAAGAGGGACTATTCTAGACGTCCCTGAACAATAAACTATCTCGTGTAAGCTTGTGATCGTTCATAGACTGTTAACAACAAAGCGCCCAAGCTGCCCCTCCTTAAGGGAGATGACAGCACCCCAAGGCCGAAAGAACTATGCCATGGGAACGCAGACAGAGGAAGGAGAAAATGATGAGCTGTCTCGAAGTTTAACTACCTAAGCCAATTCCCTAACATACTGTAGTGACGACTGATTTGTGGTTCATCTGTTGGCAGAATAAATGGAGGTCGGCTCCAACAATATGCTGACTCGGGCCTTATCCCTCCACAACACAATGCAGACACCGCTAGTCGACACCGGTTACACAACTGAATAACTCATTGTGTATTGTATACTTGCTTGGCTTGATTGTGCAATCAATATGTAATCTGCATTTAAAGTTTTAACAGTGCACATTTGTCTTATTACTTCAAAAAGGATTGCTATCTTAAACATATAGTGGTAAGAACATCTGTTAAGGCTCCTATAGGATTCCGAGCAATTAAAACCCACCCTAAGGACTTACTGTTCAAGTATCTTAGACATATCCTAGCATCCATACCTAGTGCAGAGATCATTAAGGGAAGAGCTGCCATTAGCGGACTGCCTGGTAACAGTATTTGTCGGAATGGCTCAGTGTGTTGTTTTATCAGAGCAAGCAGGAAAGGCGTTCAGATGTGTGCAGTGAGCAGCTAGGCCTATCTCCTTGTCACCAGTTTTATTATTTCTCAGAAAAATGTTATCTAGGTGATACCATTAGGATTGATAGTATGACCATTTAGGAGCTGGTTCAGAACCTCTTGGACACAAAACTCAGGATTTAAGCAGCACATACACTTTGATTCATCAGTTTAGTGTTTTTCATTTATTATTTGTGAATTAGCATCCAATAATTCAAAAATCCATTCAACAACACTATATATGGATATTTTGTTATTGATATTGGTATTTTAAAAATGAAAACATTTAATTGTTCATCAGATTTTCTATTTCATAGCCGAGCATACAACAAGAATAGGTGCCCCGAGGAGTGATTTGATGAAAATGAAGTTATATATGAAGTTAATATAATAATGATTAATTCCTTCTGATAGCAATTTATAATGTAATGTGGAGCTAACACACTTCTAACTGTCCAATTGTAATGATAATTATTAACATATTACCACTATTTATTAACTTAGATACAAATAAGTATAGTATTTATTCATTTTGTATTCATAATAATATTCTTAATCATGGAATTTCTCATATAAATACACCAACATTTTGTAGGCCCCCTTAAAGGCATACTACTGTAATCACTTTTGAAACCAAAAGTGAAGCATAAAACACGGACATATGCTTTCTGGAGTTTTTTATTTACATGCTGTGTTTTAATACAGACTTAAAATAGATGGCTAGCCCACTTGTTAGCCTACATTCAGAAACAACTGAGTTTAGTAGTAGCAAACTGATCATGCTAGTTTATTTAGCTGGCTAGCTGTTTGTTAAACAACAAAGTCCTATCTTCGACTCATAATAAATACAGAAGATGCAACACGTCACACAGACTAAAGCTAAAGAAGACGCAGTAGTATGTCTCTGGAAACGTATACATTTATATTTCTTCTTACATTTCTAATGCCAGGCCTCACCATGTTTTTGTCTGGTTGCTAGCTTCCAGGCTAACTGACCTGTCTCATCTCTGGACACACATAGATAGCGTGTGGGCTACATGTGCAATTAAACACGTTAAGGTGATTACGACTTGAAAAATATTCATATAAATGCTATTATACGTGAGTGGGTGGATAAGATATAAGGAAATGAAACACAACAACGCTAGAACTTCCGGAGTAGTAAATGAGGTTTATTTCAAATCATTCAGCTATGGAGAGATAACATCAAAACAACATTATCCCCCTTCCTCCATTTTATTCCAGGAAGTCACTCTTCAGACTGCCCTCACTGTCTGAGAAGTTGATCAGCTCCTCCACCTCATCACCCTCCTCATACTCCTCCTCATTCTCCTGAGAGGTCTGTGCCTCCCCCTCTACTCCTCCCTTTCCCCCAAGCTCCATGTAGCCTTTGGCTGTTTGGTTCACCACCCATGCACTCTTTGTCCCTCCTCCTCCTCCGCCCTCAGCTTTGCTTTTGACAGGCTGAACCATCAGGATGCTTTTACCCAAAATGGGGGTCCCTTCAGGGCTGACTCCCTCGATCTCTGCCTGGCTGGCTGCCTCAGCACTCAGGGTATGAGCGCTGGGATCCAGGGTGACGGTGGACTTGCTAGTACAGAGACCCATGATCAATGCCTTTGTGGGCGTCTTCAGTCAATGAAATGTGTAACAGTGAAGTTAGCTCCTTCTCACAACTCTCTCAGGTGGCTTTGGTTCGTCAAATCACTGGCTTTGACAACAACATGTAGCTATCCATATGCAAGCATGTAAAAAGTTGAATCCTTGCTTGATAAATCCTCTCAATTCCGCCAAAAGATTCCCAAACGTTAATGGTCGTTGGAGAAATCGCTCAAAATCCTTGTTCCTCCATCATTGGGAAGGGAAGTCAGATGAAACACAAAAGATAAGTTCCCTCTTGAAGATCGCAGCCATCAAAGATTTCTGAATCACAGTGATCCTCTTGGCAATATCAGGAGAGTAGAGAGGCCTGTGGCCCATCCACACTATCTGAATGTGCTCATCTGGTATGAAAGGACCATCCCAACCGAGCTTTCCAAGACAGACTTCCGTTTACCTGCCTTCAGTCTGGTGAAGGCCTTCCTCTTTCTCTGCTGCTTCCAGCTATAAATACAGCCAAAGGTCCTCGAACCACTTGGAAATGATGGGTGGGGAGAGAGAAGAAGTACTGTCCCCTCATCAAATAGTAATGAAGTCTTCAGGAAGCAACCAATCCATTCTATAGACTGCCATGTGATCAGGGCAGATACATGAAGGTCTGATAGCAGTGGATAAAAGTTAACCAATGTCAGCTGAGATCTGCTTAAGATAATTAAATTAATATTTTTCCTAAATCTGTCTGTCTGTCAGGTGCTCTGCTACAGAAGGTTTTAGCACCTGCATTGTTTTCTGGGGCCTTTCTGAGGGTCCTTGACTTCAGCCGGCTGAGCGTTCAGTCTGTTTGTGGCAGCTCTGTAGATATTATTAGCCAACTGTCACACTGAATGTCCCGTTTTACACACCGAATCCAATGCCTTTTATCACGACCAAATACTACAATAATGATGATGCCCTGTTTGCTATGGTTGCTTTGGTCTCACTGATACTAGGCAGCAACACCATGAACCCAACCCTCACCTTACCTGCCACCAAATATACACAAAAAACACATCCAAAGATTTACATGTCCACAAATCATTGCCAAAAGTATCTTACTTTCTTATTATTGAAAGCATATAAAGGCTTGTGTACACCTCTTTTTGGCACTGGACAGAGGCTAAGAGTTTTAATGTTTCCAGTGATATCTCAATAACCACTGTTGTGTGACAAACTGCCACTGCCTCTTTGGATTTGTATATGTTTGTGCCACTTTATATTAGTTTGACATTGTGTTTTCTCCATAAGCAGCAACCAGGAGATTCTTCCTGTCACACTCAGTATGAACAAACTTCACTGCTCATTCTGACAGTAGTAAAGCGCCGTGTAGATTCAACACCCACTGCTCAACCGGCTGCCCTGCACAAACAAATCAGCTTTTTGGTCTTTTTTCAGATTTTAAGTTTTTGTCCAAAACACATGGTATAAAACAAGCTCTTTTATCTTTTAATTTCAACAGTGCGGAAATCAGGGCCCAGGTCATAAAGAGTGGATTGCTTTACATTTCACTTTTGAAATCAATAGAAGTGTGAAGGCTCTTTAATTTCAATTCTTCAATGCTACTGGAACCTGGAATCATTTGTTTGTTTAGTAAAATGATTCTTTGGTTGGGTAAAAAAAACAGATTGGCTATCCTGAGCCATGACTTGGTTAACTTAGTTTTAGACTCAGCTAACAGCAGTCAGAAATAAAGACCTTTTCCAATATCAGTTTGACTGTGACAGCTGACTAATTTGAAAGTTCAAAGAGATTTGTGTGGCCAGCACCAATCTGATGGCTGTTTATCTCAGCGAACGCAGCACCACACTGTTAGACAGACTGTTTGTGAAAGGGAAAATTCACCAAGTTCCTCTGAACTTGCACTATTCACTAAATGCCTCTCCTTATGACATCAGCTCTATCTCACACACTTTGATTGAACTTAACATCGAAGGGATTTCTGGTCTTTGTGGGTCCTATTCGATGAGAGATAATACAGTGAGGGAAAGTGCAGGGAGAAGATATGTGTTGAAGATACAAAGCTTTGTTTGAAGGACCAAACTGTAAGATACAATATGTTCCATGTTTAGACTGACTCACAGTTTTCCTGAATGTTATCTGAAAGTACTGAAGTAGAAAAGAGCGTGATGGATTGAGCTTATCTTACAACTTAATCATGACACTCATAGACACTGTCTATGAGTGTCATGGGGCAACCACAGCTCCCTCTCTGCTGCGCATGCAGTAAATGGCGTAGATGATGTGGAATCAGAGGATTCCCCTATACAGTGATTATGCAATCCACCCCGGGGAGTTCCACCGTGGTATGCTCAGCGTTGAGATAAATTATTCAGCAAAGATTTGTACAGCTTCTTTTATTGCAGGGATTATTCTTTGAATGAACTTCCTTTTTTAAATCAAAATATAATTGATCAGCTGTTTTCATCCTTACCCCCGGCTCTGATACCTAGAAGGACAATAAACATGACAATGTGTTGTGTGTGAATGACAATAAACATCTATCATAATCTCATAAAAACCACCCTAAAGCACACACAGAGACAAAAATTGGTCAGGGGGTTCAGCCTGGATATCAGGAAGTGAATGAGATTTTTTAAAAAAGTCTGTTTATCCTCCAGCTACAGCAACCAGGTATCCTGCTTAATGCGGCACAGCATGTTTATCATTTTTCCCCATATTGAGATAAGATCCTATATTTGATTGACAGTAGGCTGTCTAAAACCTGGCTTTCATCCAAAACTGTTCAGTAAACAAGAAAGGGCTTTCACCATTAGCTGTGTCAAATGTCAATCTATCAACAAGGTCGGTAGATGTATGTACTGATGTCTGTAGCCTGTGGGGGGCGGTTCCCAGAGGCTGTTGACCTTTGCCACAGTTTTTCTAAATAAAGCATAATATGATTTTCAAGCGACATTACATGTCAGAATTTCAAGAAATGCCAGGCTCATAAAGAAAACATGTTGATCTATGGATACATACATGTTACAAGAGGTAACAGCAGCTGAACTAATGAACATTTACCTCTCTGTGCAGCACACACACACAGTCGGTGGAAGTAAGCTATAGCTCCGGGAATTTCTCCAGACTGAAAGGGGGGGCAGTTAGCTTCAGCACCAGATGACAGAGGGGCTCAGCTCTCGGCTTTGAAGAGCTTCAGATTGGAGGGTACCTGATTGAAGGTGGATAAAAAATGTGAGTGTTCTCAGGTTTTCCTTATTCTGTTGTACATGCCGAATTCATGTACAAATCCAGTTTGTCCCAGCGGGTATAGCCATGATGACTGAGTGGACCCCACACCAATCAGAGCAACTGGATGGAAGACACTATCAAATAATTGATCTCCCCAAAAATCCCACTAAACCCACCATTAAGTACAAGCCAAAGCCAGACAGAGGTGAACTACAGTGTCTCCTCCATTTATACAGATTCCTATCAATTATGCCCAGGATTTGATGTAAATTTATTGTGGTTTTGGAACCATGTGAGATGGACCTTTGTTGATGGGTATCTCTGTTCAGGAGTTTCTCTTTAGATAGTTCTTTGTTAGATTTTATGATTTTCTTTAGCTCAAGGGCTGAGGAGTGCGTGAAGAGTCCCTAAATATAAAAAATAAAAATAAAAACACCCCTAGAGTGAGAAATTATAAAACACCTGCAACCATACATTTAGAATACAAATAAAAAGATGAATAACATTAATGGATTTTATAGTTTTGAGTTCCATGAAGACTTTTATTATTTTATCTGCTGTTTTCATCCTTAACACCAACATTCAACACTGAATAAACTGAAAAGTTTACTTTAATGAAATGTATTATGTCAACAGATTTCACATAATACATCATTAAGTTATTTTGTTGAAAGCAATCATATGAAGTTTAAATAAAACAAATTAGGTTCAACTTAATATTATTGCTCTGTGCATGCCATATCATTCTACTGATAACTACTTTGATAATATATTTCTGTTAGTATACGTACTGGATAGTTGCTGGCTGCACAGGGTGTGCAGAATCACCCTGATGTGTCCCAGATCAGAGGTAGAGTTAGGGTTAGGTAAGGGAAAGTCGTAGCACTCCGGAGTAGTGCTTCAAAGTGCACTGACCATAACATTCCTTTATGGCTCAGGGATAAAGGAATGTTAAAAAACATTCTATATGATTTATAAAGCCCTGTTAAAATATTTAAAAAACGCTAACGTACAAACTGAAATAAAATAAATAAATAGTAAAACCCAGATTAAAATCCAATTTAAAACCTAAATTAAAAAACAACTCAGAAAACCAGCTAAAAGCCCAGTTAAAAACCACAGCAGAGGAGGCAGAACAGTGGGACCTACATGTCTCCTTCTCTCTCAGTGGGCTCTAGAGGCAGGTATGTGCCGGGGAACCGTCCTATGGGAATCAGTTAAAAGACCTGGTATTGGTGATAATTTATTTCAGAAAACTGACAAAATGTTAGAGTAGAATAAAAACAATTTTGCAGAATACATAAAACATGCAAAGTAAAGTATAAGCTTATAAAAAGTTAAAACGGTAAAAGATAAGTTCTTAATTAAAACAATCCACATAAAACAATAAATAATAAATAAACAAAAACACAAGAGTAAACAACTAAATGTCAATTAACAGGGTAAAGTTAATAACCAATAAGAACCAGGTGCTGGAGATTCCTTATAGGAGGACGGGTCACATCTATTAAAGGATGAAACACTTTTTTCTGTGGGTGGGTTATCGGAATCCAGATGAACTAAAATACATTGAAATTATATTTTTTTTGGGTTCACTGTGGCAGCAGGCTGGGCCGCAAATGTAGAATAGCTCCAGTGCTTTATGTGGGGAGGGGGACATTTGATGTGTATAATGGAAAATATAATATACTGTAATTTACCAATCTGTGCAAAGTGATAACTACAGCAGAGCATAAAGGCAAAGGAAACAAAGGAACAAAGACATTTAAAAAGAGGGGGATTGTTAGGGAATATTTTGTGTAACCTTGTGACCTTTCGCTGAGACCTGTGACCTCTTCACACACGTGACCATTGGTCTCCTCACGGCTGCTTGTGTACTGCTTGTTTTCAAGTTAGCCAGTTGTGTCCTTCCTCTCTGTCCTCCTCTGACCTGGCTCTATGGCCTTGCAGGTGCTGTTATCTTCATTAAGGAGGGACAGCCTGGGCTTCCAAAGCCTTGTTGTTCCCACAGTGGGTACAAGCTCACGCTGACCTAAGATTGGCTTTATTGTTTAGGGACAGCTAGCGCCAGTTTATCTGGACCCAGATGCTCCAGTAAACACCTTATCTGTGACCTAGATGACAGTTTAAGTTAGACGTATTGTCTGAGCTTGTTTAGCCTGGCGTTTGAAGAATGTTGATTATCCATTTGGAACTAGTTAAAACCTCTTCCTATTGTCGAGATCTTCAGAATTGGTTTGGCAACCGCTGTGGCAACTCGTGTCTACAGTAAATGTCTTGTCAATTCTCCGGCCGTATGTCCGAATAAACCCAACAGTGTTTTGCCATCAAGTTCCTGCTCTCCAGGGTCTCTCTGAGTTTCGTCTCCATTGCTTCAGAAGTTTCCACCATAAATTGACGTTGTCGGCAGGACACCAACACATCATCAGAGCTGGTAAGTGTGATTTCAAACTCTTGCTTTTGATTATTGCCTCGCCGGTATCCGTGATTGACAGTATCCTAAAAGTACCTGTATAGAATTGCTTTATTTGATTTTGGCTACTGGACATTTGAGGCTTTCTAACGCCTAGGAGGTCGGTGTCTGGGGACTCTGTCCTGGCTGAGTCCCTCTGAGTGTGCTGCGGGGGGCACACGTGCCTTTCACATACACACAGCTCCTGTTCAAACAAACCTTAATAAACAGAGTGAGATTAACATAAACATGTGGTTGCAAAGACGGTTTATTAAACTAATGTTTATTAATCCCAAATGATGGTGGTTTCAGCGGGCGGCACACACAGTTTATGAGAAACAGCTTGAGATATCCACATATATCGCCTCCCTAGACACCGCTCCAACTTTCGATTACGGAGGTGTGAGACACTGTACCGACTCTGAAATACCTGGAAAGTGTCGTTGGGAGGGAGTGCACAGCCTGGGCCCAAACTGTTACTCACTCCACCACCCCCATAGAGAAGGGGTCTAAAGGCACAGCCTGACTGTTTCCGGCTACTACTTGTTGGAGGGTCGGGCAGCTTGGGGGAGCAGAAAAAAATGATAGGCTAATTGGTTACTGGTGTGAGGTTGCATGAGAGTTTCTGAACCTGGTGTGTTTCATCGTTGATTATGAACTTGATCACTAGTGGATAGAGCTGGTCCGAGGAAGACTATAACTAACTGTGTGGTGCTGGATAGAAAAAGGACTGTGGGGTGGTAGAAGTCTGTGTCTCCTGATCGGGGGGACATAGCACTCATTAGCGTGTAGGTTAGTGTGGGTTGCAAGAGGATAAGCTAGTTGTTGCTCTTGGACGCTCTTCTGGGACCGATCTTACTTGTATACAAGGAGTGTGAAAAATTGTGGTATCGCATTTGGAGACCATCCCTGCCCCCTCTGACGCACTGTGGTTTATTGAGAGTTCATGTTTGATTGTCTGATTGTTTGTATTGGGGGTCTATGTTGGTGTGTCTAACCGCCGTCTCATGCATGACTTGTAACCACTAATAATAAATCAGTCCAGATGTAAGAAGAAAATTAGATTATTATTAAATTAGAAACTTCTAAGATGTGAGTGTTGACTTTAAGGCCTTGTGAGGCCTCGTCCTCAGTTATGTTTGTGACCTTTTGTAAAGAACTATGACCCGTCCTGCACCCTGAGGGCCTCAGAGGCATCACTGCTGGTCGTGGTACGACCTGCCTGAGGAGACAAGGGTTGCAAAATCTGTCATATGTCCTAGATCAATTTTATGTTATTTTATCTGTCATTTCTTCTTAGTCTATATGCTGTTTGGTAATAATGATAGACTTTATGTATTGAACAGATTCCAAATCAAAGCTGATAGACAGATCTAGATTCAGACAGAATAGGAAACAGTGTAGAAACATTTTGCCCTGTAGCTGCAAAATGAAAACGTTGTTGATTATCTGTTCCAACTGGAATCAGATAATTACTATAAGTTAAAGATCAATTAGTTTGAATGTAGTTTAAAATTCTATGTAAATGCTTCAATTGTTTCTCATATCAACACATTTGGTCTCCTTAGACTTTAATTTAATTCAGAGAGTAAGTAGAATTCATCATTGAGAATACTTAAAGTTTTCTGAAACCAATCTTATAAAAATAAAATGACTAAAGCTCTAAGTTCCCTGGTGAAAGCAAGGATCCATATATTCTAATATATGCTGATACTTCAATATGTTTGTTTTTTTGAGTGCACCATTTTAACAGCAGGTCAAAATAAACTGCACCATATCAACAAGTTATAACAAATAAAATTCCTAAGTGTTGGAAAGCATTATATAAATCTTGTGTTTATGTTATTATTGTCATTAAATGAATTCTTTGAAAATCTAATATTCAAATATCTTAACAATAAGCAATGAAAGGATAAAAGAGAAGGATGAATAAATAAATATATGTTTGTTATCCAATGGCCTCTCCACAGGCCTAAACTTTTTATGAATCATAAGAGACAGAGAACAGTATCACTTTGTGTAGCGAGCCAAATACTTTTGAATGTTCTACTCAAACCAAATCTAATTCTAATAAAGAAAGTCATGTCAAATGTAATTCATTATTTTACAGTCATGTTAAAAATTGCACATTTTCCAACCCATGTTTCTTTTAGTTTAGTCTTAGCATCAAAGTGTTTTTCATAACAGGCACTTCACGTTCTCATAGCCGTCCCAAAGGTTGTGCAGACAAGAACAAAAAAACACACACACACACACACACACACACACACACACACACACACACACACACACACACACACACACACACACACACACACACACACACACACACACACACACACACTGGGTGTCTGTATGGTGTTGGGACTGCTGAACTTGTCTCCACGTTCTTTAAATAAGTGTTTACTTATCAACACTGATAATTGTTGTTTGCTTTAGAGTTTTAATTCACAATGAATTCTTACATTAAATG